>NC_092779.1:59097017-59206619 GCF_047496795.1 Chiloscyllium punctatum | reverse complement strand
TCCACCACCATCACACACACTGCCCTACACCAAACTCACCGTCACCCTCACCCCCACACACTCCACCAACCTCACACACACTGCCCTACACCACACTCACCGTCACCCTCACCCCCACACACTCCACCAACCTCACACACACTGCCCTACACCACACTCACCGTCACCCTCACCCCCACACACTCCACCAACCTCACACACACTGCCCTACACCACACTCACCGTCACCCTCACCCCCACACACTCCACCACCATCACACACACTGCCCTACACCACACTCACCGTCACCCTCACCCCCACACACTCCACCAACCTCACACACACTGCCCTACACCACACTCACCGTCACCGCTCACCCCCACACACTCCACCAACCTCACACACACTGCCCTACACCACACTCACCGTCACCCTCACCCCCACAGACTCCACCAACCTCACACACACTGCCCTACACCACACTCACCGTCACCCTCACCCCCACACACTCCACCAACCTCACACACACTGCCCTACACCACACTCACCGTCACCCTCACCCCCACAGACTCCACCAACCTCACACACACTGCCCTACACCACACTCACCGTCACGCTCACCCCCACACACTCCACCAACCTCACACACACTGCCCTACACCACACTCACCGTCACCCCCACCCCCACAGACTCCACCAACCTCACACACACTGCCCTACACCACACTCACCGTCACCCTCACCCCCACACACTCCACCAACCTCACACACACTGCCCTACACCACACTCACCGTCACCCTCACCCCGACAGACTCCACCAACCTCACACACACTGCCCTACACCACACTCACCGTCACCCTCACCCCCACACACTCCACCATCATCACACACACTGCGCTACACCACACTCACCGTCACCCTCACCCCCACACACTCCACCAACCTCACACACACTGCCCTACACCACACTCACCGTCACCCTCACCCCCACACACTCCACCAACCTCACACACACTGCCCTACACCACACTCACCGTCACCCTCACCCCCACACACTCCACCACCATCACACACACTGCCCTACACCACACTCACCGTCACCCTCACCCCCACACACTCCACCAACCTCACACACACTGCCCTACACCACACTCACCGTCACCCTCACCCCCACACACTCCACCAACCTCACACACACTGCCCTACACCACACTCACCGTCACCCTCACTCCCCCACACACTCCACCACCATCACACACACTGCCCTACACCACACCCACCGTCACCCTCACCCCCACACACTCCACCACCATCACACACACTGCCCTACACCACACTCACCGTCACCCTCACCCCCACACACTCCACCAACCTCACACACACTGCCCTACACCACACTCACCGTCAAGCTCACCCCCACACACTCCACCAACCTCACACACACTGCCCTACACCACACCCACCGTCACCCTCACCCCCACACACTCCACCAACCTCACACACACTGCCCTACACCACACTCACCGTCACCCTCACCCCCACACACTCCACCAACCTCACACACACTGCCCTACACCACACTCACCGTCACCCTCACCCCCACACACTCCACCAACCTCACATACACTGCCCTACACCACACTCACCGTCACCCTCACCCCCACACACTCCACCACCATCACACACACTGCCCTACACCACACTCACCGTCACCCTCACCCCCACACACTCCACCACCATCACACACACTGCCCTACACCACACTCACCGTCACCCTCACCCCCACACACTCCACCACCATCACACACACTGCCCTACACCACACTCACCGTCACCCTCACCCCCACACACTCCACCAACCTCACACACACTGCCCTACACCACACTCACCGTCACCCTCACCCCCACACACTCCACCACCATCACAAACACTGCCCTACACCACACTCACCGTCACCCTCACCCCCACACACTCCACCACCATCACACACACTGCCCTACACCACACTCACCGTCACCCTCACCCCCAGACACTCCACCAACCTCACACACACTGCCCTACACCATACTCACCGTCACCTTCACCCCCACACACTCCACCAACCTCACACACACTGCCCTACACCACACTCACCGTCACCCTCACCCCCACACACTCCACCAACCTCACACACACGGCCCTACACCACACTCACCGTCACCCTCACCCCCACACACTCCACCACCATCACACACACTGCCCTACACCACACTCACCGTCACCCTCACCCCCACACACTCCACCAACCTCACACACACTGCCCTACACCACACTCACCGTCACCCTCACCCCCACACACTCCACCAACCTCACACACACTGCCCTACACCACACTCACCGTCACCCTCACCCCCACACACTCCACCACCATCACACACACTGCCCTACACCACACTCACCGTCACCCTCACCCCCACACACTCCACCAACCTCACACACACTGCCCTACACCACACTCACCGTCACCCTCACCCCCACACACTCCACCAACCTCACACACACTGCCCTACACCACACTCACCGTCACCCTCACCCCCACACACTCCACCAACCTCACACACACTGCCCTACACCACACTCACCGTCACCCTCACCCCCACACACTCCACCAACCTCACACACACTGCCCTACACCACACTCACCGTCAACCTCACCCCCACACACTCCATCAACCTCACACACACTGCCCTACACCACACTCACCGTCACCCTCACCCCCACACACTCCACCAACCTCACACACACTGCCCTACACCACACTCACCGTCACCCTCACCCCCACACACTCCACCGCCATCACACACACTGCCCTACACCACACTCACCGTCACCCTCACCCCCACACACTCCACCACCATCACACACACTGCCCTACACCACACTCACCGTCACCCTCATCCCCACACACTCCACCAACCTCACACACACTGCCCTACACCACACTCACCGTCACCCTCACCCCCACACACTCCACCAACCTCACACACACTGTCCTACACCACACTCACCGTCACCCTCACCCCCACACACTCCACCATCATCACACACACTGCCCTACACCACACTCACCGTCACCCTCACCCCCACACACTCCACCACCATCACACACACTGCCCTACACCACACTCACCGTCACCCTCACCCCCACACACTCCACCACCATCACACACACTGCCCTACACCACACTCACCGTCACCCTCACCCCCACACACTCCACCACCATCACACACACTGCCCTACACCACACTCACCGTCACCCTCACCCCCACACACTCCACCAACCTCACACACACTGCCCTACACCACACTCACCGTCACCCTCACCCCCACACACTCCACCATCGTCACACACACTGCCCTACACCACACTCACCGTCACCCTCACCCCCACACACTCCACCAACCTCACACACACTGCCCTACACCACACTCACCGTCACCCTCACCCCCACACACTCCACCAACCTCACACACACTGCCCTACACCACACTCACCGTCACCCTCACCCCCACACACTCCACCACCATCACACACACTGCCCTACACCACACTCACCGTCACCCTCACCCCCACACACTCCACCAACCTCACACACACTGCCCTACACAACACTCACCGTCACCCTCACCCCCACACTCTCCACCAACCTCACACACACTGCCCTACACCACACTCACCGTCACCCTCACCCCCACACACTCCACCACCATCACACACACTGCCCTACACCACACTCACCGTCACCCTCACCCCCACACACTCCACCAACCTCACACACACTGCCCTACACCACACTCACCGTCACCCTCACCCACACACACTCCACCACCATCACACACACTGCCCTACACCACACTCACCGTCACCCTCACCCCCACACACTCCACCAACCTCACACACACTGCCCTACACCACACTCACCGTCACCCTCACCCCCACACACTCCACCACCATCACACACACTGTCCTACACCACACTCACCGTCACACTCACCCCCACACACACCACCAACCTCACACACACTGTCCTACACCACACTCACCGTCACCCTCACCCCCACACACTCCACCACCATCACACACACTGCCCTACACCACACTCACCGTCACCCTCACCCCCACACACTCCACCAACCTCACACACACTGTCCTACACCACACTCACCGTCACCCTCACCCCCACACACTCCACCAACCTCACACACACTGTCCTACACCACACTCACCGTCACCCTCACCCCCACACACTCCACCAACCGCACACACACTGCCCTACACAACACTCACCGTCACCCTCACCCCCACACACTCCACCAACCTCACACACACTGCCCTACACCACACTCACCGTCACCCTCACCCCCACACACTCCACCAACCTCACACACACTGCCCTACACCACACTCACCGTCACCCTCACCCCCACGCACTCCACCACCATCACACACACTGCCCTACACCACACTCACCGTCACCCTCACCCCCACACACTCCACCACCATCACACACACTGCCCTACACCACACTCACCGTCACCCTCACCCCCACACACTCCACCACCATCACACACACTGCCCTACACCACACTCACCGTCACCCTCACCCCCACGCACTCCACCACCATCACACACACTGCCCTACACCAAACTCACCGTCACCCTCACCCCCACACACTCCACCAACCTCACACACACTGCCCTACACCACACTCACCGTCACCCTCACCCCCACACACTCCACCAACCTCACACACACTGCCCTACACCACACTCACCGTCACCCTCACCCCCACACACTCCACCAACCTCACACACACTGCCCTACACCACACTCACCGTCACCCTCACCCCCACACACTCCACCAACCTCACACACACTGCCCTACACCACACTCACCGTCACCCTCACCCCCACACACTCCACCAACCTCACACACACTGCCCTACACCACACTCACCGTCACCCTCACCCCCACACACTCCACCAACCTCACACACACTGCCCTACACCACACTCACCGTCACCCTCACCCCCACACACTCCACCAACCTCACACACACTGCCCTACACCACACTCACCGTCACCCTCACCCCCACACACTCCACCAACCTCACACACACTGCCCTACACCACACTCACCGTCACCCTCACCCCCACACACTCCACCAACCTCACACACACTGCCCTACACCACACTCACCGTCACCCTCACCCCCACACACTCCACCACCATCACACACACTGCCCTACACCACACTCACCGTCACCCTGACCTCCACACACTCCACCAACCTCACACACACTGCCCTACACCACACTCACCGTCACCCTCACCCCCACACACTCCACCAACCTCACACACACTGCCCTACACCACACTCACCGTCACCCTCACCCCCACACACTCCACCACCATCACACACACTGCCCTACACCACACTCACCGTCACCCTCACCCCCACACACTCCACCAACCTCACACACACTGCCCTACACCACACTCACCGTCACCCTCACCCCCACACACTCCACCAACCTCACACACACTGCCCTACACCACACTCACCGTCACCCTGACCCCCACACACTCCACCAACCTCACACACACTGCCCTACACCACACTCACCGTCACCCTCACCCCCACACACTCCACCAACCTCACACACACTGCCCTACACCACACTCACCGTCACCCTCACCCCCACACACTCCACCAACCTCACACACACTGCCCTACACCACACTCACCGTCACCCTCACCCCCACACACTCCACCACCCTCACACACACTGCCCTACACCACACTCACCGTCACCCTCACCCCCACACACTCCACCACCATCACACACACTGCCCTACACCACACTCACCGTCACCCTCACCCCCACACACTCCACCAACCTCACACACACTGCCCTACACCACACTCACCGTCACCCTCACCCCCACACACTCCACCATCGTCACACACACTGCCCTACACCACACTCACCGTCACCCTCACCCCCACACACTCCACCAACCTCACACACACTGCCCTACACCACACTCACCGTCACCCTCACCCCCACACACTCCACCAACCTCACACACACTGCCCTACACCACACTCACCGTCACCCTCACCCCCACACACTCCACCACCATCACACACACTGCCCTACACCACACTCACCGTCACCCTCACCCCCACACACTCCACCAACCTCACACACACTGCCCTACACCACACTCACCGTCACCCTCACCCCCACACACTCCACCACCATCACACACACTGCCCTACACCACACTCACCGTCACCCTCACCCCCACACACTCCACCAACCTCACACACACTGCCCTACACCACACTCACCGTCACCCTCACCCCCACACACTCCACCACCATCACACACACTGCCCTACACCACACTCACCGTCACCCTCACCCCCACACACTCCACCACCATCACACACACTGCCCTACACCACACTCACCGTCACCCTCACCCCCACACACTCCACCACCATCACACACACTGCCCTACACCACACTCACCGTCACCCTCACCCCCACACACTCCACCAACCTCACACACACTGCCCTACACCACACTCACCGTCACCCTCACCCCCACACACTCCACCAACCTCACACACACTGCCCTACACCACACTCACCGTCACCCTCACCCCCACACACTCCACCAACCTCACACACACTGCCCTACACCACACTCACCGTCACCCTCACCCCCACACACTCCACCAACCTCACACACACTGCCCTACACCACACTCACCGTCACCCTCACCCCCACACACTCCACCACCATCACACACACTGCCCTACACCACACTCACCGTCACCCTCACCCCCACACTCTCCACCAACCTCACACACACTGCCCTACACCACACTCACCGTCACCCTCACCCCCACACACTCCACCACCATCACACACACTGCCCTACACCACACTCACCGTCACACTCACCCCCACACACTCCACCACCATCACACACACTGTCCTACACCACACTCACCGTCACCCTCACCCCCACACACACCACCAACCTCACACACACTGTCCTACACCACACTCACCGTCACCCTCACCCCCACACACTCCACCACCATCACACACACTGCCCTACACCACACTCACCGTCACCCTCACCCCCACACACTCCACCAACCTCACACACACTGTCCTACACCACACTCACCGTCACCCTCACCCCCACACACTCCACCAACCTCACACACACTGTCCTACACCACACTCACCGTCACCCTCACCCCCACACACTCCACCAACCGCACACACACTGCCCTACACAACACTCACCGTCACCCTCACCCCCACACACTCCACCAACCTCACACACACTGCCCTACACCACACTCACCGTCACCCTCACCCCCACACACTCCACCAACCTCACACACACTGCCCTACACCACACTCACCGTCACCCTCACCCCCACACACTCCACCACCATCACACACACTGCCCTACACCACACTCACCGTCACCCTCACCCCCACGCACTCCACCACCATCACACACACTGCCCTACACCACACTCACCGTCACCCTCACCCCCACACACTCCACCAACCTCACACACACTGCCCTACACCACACTCACCGTCACCGTCACCCCCACACACTACACCACCATCACACACACTGCCCTACACCACACTCACCGTCACCCTCACCCCCACACACTCCACCACCCTCACACACACTGCCCTACACCACACTCACCGTCACCCTCACCCCCACACACTCCACCACCATCACACACACTGCCCTACACCACACTCACCGTCACCCTCACCCCCACGCACTCCACCACCATCACACACACTGCCCTACACCACACTCACCATCACCCTCACCCCCACACACTCCACCAACCTCACACACACTGCCCTACACCACACTCACCGTCACCCTCACCCCCACACACTCCACCATCGTCACACACACTGCCCTACACCACACTCACCGTCACCCTCACCCCCAAACACTCCACCAACCTCACACACACTGCCCTACACCACACTCACCGTCACCCTCACCCCCACACACTCCACCAACCTCACACACACTGCCCTACACCACACTCACCGTCACCCTCACCCCCACACACTCCATCAACCTCACACACACTGCCCTACACCACACTCACCGTCACCCTCACCCCCACACACTCCACCAACCTCACACACACTGCCCTACACCACACTCACCGTCACCCTCACCCCCACACACTCCACCAACCTCACACACACTGCCCTACACCACACTCACCGTCACCCTCACCCCCACACACTCCACCAACCTCACACACACTGCCCTACACCACACTCACCGTCACCCTCACCCCCACACACTCCACCAACCTCACACACACTGCCCTACACCACACTCACCGTCACCCTCACCCCCACACACTCCACCAACCTCACACACACTGCCCTACACCACACTCACCGTCACCCTCACCCCCACACACTCCACCACCATCACACACACTGCCCTACACCACACTCACCGTCACCCTCACCCCCACACACTCCACCACCATCACACACACTGTCCCACACCACGCCCTCCGTCACCCTCACCCCCACACACTCCACCAACCTCACACACACTACCCTACACCACACTCACCGTCACCCTCACCCCCACACACTCCACCGCCATCACACACACTGCCCTACACCACACTCACCGTCACCCTCACCCCCACACACTCCACCACCATCACACACACTGCCCTACACCACACTCACCGTCACCCTCACCCCCACACACTCCACCAACCTCACACACACTGCCCTACACCACACTCACCGTCACCCTCACCCCCACACACTCCACCAACCTCACACACACTGCCCTACACCACACTCACCGTCACCCTCACCCCCACACACTCCACCAACCTCACACACACTGCCCTACACCACACTCACCGTCACCCTCACCCCCACACACTCCACCAACCTCACACACACTGCCCTACACCACACTCACCGTCACCCTCACCCCCACACACTCCACCAACCTCACACACACTGCCCTACACCACACTCACCGTCACCCTCACCCCCACACACTCCACCACCATCACACACACTGCCCTACACCACACTCACCGTCACCCTCACCCCCACAGACTCCACCAACCTCACACACACTGCCCTACACCACACTCACCGTCACCCTCACCCCCACACACTCCACCACCATCACACACACTGCCCTACACCACACTCACCGTCACCCTCACCCCCACACACTCCACCAACCTCACACACACTGCCCTACACCACACTCACCGTCACCCTCACCCCCACACACTCCACCAACCTCACACACACTGCCCTACACCACACTCACCGTCACCCTCACCCCCACACACTCCACCACCATCACACACACTGCCCTACACCACACTCACCGTCACCCTCACCCCCACACACTCCACCAACCTCACACACACTGCCCTACACCACACTCACCGTCACCCTCACCCCCACACACTCCACCACCATCACACACACTGCCCTACACCACACTCACCGTCACCCTCACCCCCACACACTCCACCAACCTCACACACACTGCCCTACACCACACTCACCGTCACCCTCACCCCCACACACTCCACCACCATCACACACACTGTCCTACACCACACTCACCGTCACCCTCACCCCCACACACTCCACCATCATCACACACACTGCCCTACACCACACTCACCGTCACCCTCACCCCCACACACTCCACCAACCTCACACACACTGCCCTACACCACACTCACCGTCACCCTCAACCCCACACACTCCACCACCATCACACACACTGCCCTACACCACACTCACCGTCACCCTCACCCCCACACACTCCACCACCATCACACACACTGCCCTACACCACACTCACCGTCACCCTCACCCCCACACACTCCACCAACCTCACACACACTGCCCTACACCACACTCACCGTCACCCTCACCCCCACACACTCCACCAACCTCACACACACTGCCCTACACCACACTCACCGTCACCCTCACCCCCACACACTCCACCAACCTCACACACACTGCCCTACACCACACTCACCGTCACCCTCACCCCCACACACTCCACCAACCTCACACACACTGCCCTACACCACACTCACCGTCACCCTCACCCCCACACACTCCACCACCCTCACACACACTGCCCTACACCACACTCACCGTCACCCTCACCCCCACACACTCCACCACCATCACACACACTGCCCTACACCACACTCACCGTCACCCTCACCCCCACACACTCCACCAACCTCACACACACTGCCCTACACCACACTCACTGTCACCCTCACCCCCACACACTCCACCACCATCACACACACTGCCCTACACCACACTCACTGTCACCCTCACCCCCACACACTCCACCACCATCACACACACTGCCCTACACCACACTCACCGTCACCCTCACCCCCACACACTCCACCAACCTCAATCACACTGCCCTACACCACACTCACCGTCACCCTCACCCCCACACACTCCACCACCATCACACACACTGCCCTACACCACACTCACCGTCACCCTCACCCCCACACACTCCACCAACCTCACACACACTGCCCTACACCACACTCACCGTCACCCTCACCCCCACACACTCCACCAACCTCACACACACTGCCCTACACCACACTCACCGTCACCCTCACCCCCACACACTCCACCACCATCACACACACTGCCCTACACCACACTCACCGTCACCCTCACCCCCACACACTCCACCACCATCACACACACTGCCCTACACCACACTCACCGTCACCCTCACCCCCACACACTCCACCACCATCACACACACTGCCCTACACCACACTCACCGTCACCCTCACCCCCACACACTCCACCAACCTCACACACACTGCCCTACACCACACTCACCGTCACCCTCACCCCCACACACTCCACCAACCTCACACACACTGCCCTACACCACACTCACCGTCACCCTCACCCCCACACACTCCACCAACCTCACACACACTGCCCTACACCACACTCACCGTCACCCTCACCCCCACACACTCCACCACCCTCACACACACTGCCCTACACCACACTCACCGTCACCCTTACCCCCACACACTCCACCAACCTCACACACACTGCCCTACACCACACTCACCGTCACCCTCACCCCTACACACGCCACCAACCTCATATACACTGCCCTACACCACACTCACCGTCACCCTCACCCCCACACACTCCACCAACCTCACACACACTGCCCTACACCACACTCACCGTCACCCTCACCCCCACACACTCCACCACCATCACACACACTGCCCTACACCACACTCACCGTCACCCTCACCCCCACACACTCCACCAACCTCACACACAGTGCCCTACACCACACTCACCGTCACCCTCACCCCCACACACTCCACCAACCTCACACACACTGCCCTACACCACACTCACCGTCACCCTCACCCCCACACACTCCACCACCATCACACACACTGCCCTACACCACACTCACCGTCACCCTCACCCCCACACACTCCACCACCATCACACACACTGCCCTACACCACACTCACCGTCACCCTCACCCCCACACACTCCACCACCATCACACACACTGCCCTACACCACACTCACCGTCACCCTCACCCCCACACACTCCACCACCATCACACACACTGTCCTACACCACACTCACCGTCACCCTCACCCCCACACACTCCACCAACCTCACACACACTGCCCTACACCACACTCACCGTCACCCTCACCCCCACACACTCCACCAACCTCACACACACTGCCCTACACCACACTCACCGTCACCCTCACCCCCACACACTCCACCAACCTCACACACACTGCCCTACACCACACTCACCGTCACCCTCACCCCCACACACTCCACCACCATCACACACACTGCCCTACACCACACTCACCGTCACCCTCACCCCCACACACTCCACCAACCTCAATCACACTGCCCTACACCACACTCACCGTCACCCTCACCCCCACACACTCCACCAACCTCACACACACTGCCCTACACCACACTCACCGTCACCCTCACCCCCACACACTCCACCAACCTCACACACACTGCCCTACACCACACTCACCGTCACCCTCACCCCCACACACTCCACCACCCTCACACACACTGCCCTACACCACACTCACCGTCACCCTCACCCCCACACACTCCACCACCATCACACACACTGCCCTACACCACACTCACCGTCACCCTCACCCCCACACACTCCACCAACCTCACACACACTGCCCTACACAACACTCACCGTCACCCTCACCCCCACACACTCCACCAACCTCACACACACTGCCCTACACCACACTCACCGTCACCCTCACCCCCACACACTCCACCAACCTCACACACACTGCCCTACACCACACTCACCGTCACCCTCACCCCCACACACTCCACCAACCTCACACACACTGCCCTACACCACACTCACCGTCACCCTCACCCCCACACACTCCACCAACCTCACACACACTGCCCTACACCACACTCACCGTCACCCTCACCCCCACACACTCCACCACCATCACACACACTGCCCTACACCACACTCACCGTCACCCTCACCCCCACACACTCCACCAACCTCACACACACTGCCCTACACCACACTCACCGTCACCCTCACCCCCACACACTCCACCACCATCACACACACTGCCCTACACCACACTCACCGTCACCCTCACCCCCACACACTCCACCACCATCACACACACTGCCCTACACCACACTCACCGTCACCCTCACCCCCACACACTCCACCAACCTCACACACACTGCCCTACACCACACTCACCGTCACCCTCACCCCCACACACTCCATCAACCTCACACACACTGCCCTACACCACACTCACCGTCACCCTCACCCCCACACACTCCACCAACCTCACACACACTGCCCTACACCACACTCACCGTCACCCTCACCCCCACACACTCCACCAACCTCACACACACTGCCCTACACCACACTCACCGTCACCCTCACCCCCACACACTCCACCAACCTCACACACACTGCCCTACACCACACTCACCGTCACCCTCACCCCCACACACTCCACCACCCTCACACACACTGCCCTACACCACACTCACCGTCACCCTCACCCCCACACACTCCACCAACCTCACACACACTGCCCTACACCACACTCACCGTCACCCTCACCCCTACACACGCCACCAACCTCATATACACTGCCCTACACCACACTCACCGTCACCCTCACCCCCACACACTCCACCAACCTCACACACACTGCACTACACCACACTCACCGTCACCCTCACCCCCACACACTCCACCAACCTCACACACACTGCCCTACACCACACTCACCGTCACCCTCACCCCCACACACTCCACCACCATCACACACACTGCCCTACACCACACTCACCGTCACCCTCACCCCCACACACTCCACCAACCTCACACACAGTGCCCTACACCACACTCACCGTCACCCTCACCCCCACACACTCCACCAACCTCACACACACTGCCCTACACCACACTCACCGTCACCCTCACCCCCACACACTCCACCAACCTCACACACACTGCCCTACACAACACTCACCGTCACCCTCACCCCCACACACTCCACCATCATCACACACACTGCGCTACACCACACTCACCGTCACCCTCACCCCCACACACTCCACCACCATCACACACACTGCCCTACACCACACTCACCGTCACCCTCACCCCCACACACTCCACCAACCTCACACACACTGCCCTACACCACACTCACCGTCACCCTCACCCCCACACACTCCACCAACCTCACACACACTGCCCTACACCACACTCACCGTCACCCTCACCCCCACACACTCCACCAACCTCACACACACTGCCCTACACCACACTCACCGTCACCCTCACCCCCACACACTCCACCACCATCACACACACTGTCCTACACCACACTCACCGTCACCCTCACCCCCACACACTCCACCAACCTCACACACACTGCCCTACACCACACTCACCGTCACCCTCACCCCCACACACTCCACCAACCTCACACACACTGCCCTACACCACCCTCACCGTCACCCTCACCCCCACACACTCCACCAACCTCACACACACTGCCCTACACCACACTCACCGTCACCCTCACCCCCACGCACTCCACCAACCTCACACTCACTGCCCTACACCACACTCACCGTCACCCTCACCCCCACACACTCCACCACCATCACACACACTGCCCTACACCACACTCACCGTCACCCTCACCCCCACACACTCCACCACCATCACACACACTGCCCTACACCACACTCACCGTCACCCTCACCCCCACACACTCCACCACCATCACACACACTGCCCTACACCACACTCACCGTCACCCTCACCCCCACACACTCCACCAACCTCACACACACTGCCCTACACCACACTCACCATCACCCTCACCCCCACACACTCCACCACCATCACACACACTGCCCTACACCACACTCACCGTCACCCTCACCCCCACACACTCCACCACCATCACACACACTGCCCTACACCACACTCACCGTCACCCTCACACCCACACACTCCACCACCATCACACACACTGCCCTACACCACACTCACCGTCACCCTCACCCCCACACACTCCACCACCATCACACACACTGCCCTACACCACACTCACCGTCACCCTCACCCCTACACACGCCACCAACCTCATATACACTGCCCTACACCACACTCACCGTCACCCTCACCCCCACACACTCCACCAACCTCACACACACTGCACTACACCACACTCACCGTCACCCTCACCCCCACACACTCCACCAACCTCACACACACTGCCCTACACCACACTCACCGTCACCCTCACCCCCACACACTCCACCACCATCACACACACTGCCCTACACCACACTCACCGTCACCCTCACCCCCACACACTCCACCAACCTCACACACAGTGCCCTACACCACACTCACCGTCACCCTCACCCCCACACACTCCACCAACCTCACACACACTGCCCTACACCACACTCACCGTCACCCTCACCCCCACACACTCCACCAACCTCACACACACTGCCCTACACCACACTCACCGTCACCCTCACCCCCACGCACTCCACCACCATCACACACACTGCCCTACACCACACTCACCGTCACCCTCACCCCCACACACTCCACCATCGTCACACACACTGCCCTACACCACACTCACCGTCACCCTCACCCCCACACACTCCACCACCATCACACACACTGCCCTACACCACACTCACCGTCACCCTCACCCCCACACACTCCACCGCCATCACACACACTGCCCTACACCACACTCACCGTCACCCTCACCCCCACACACTCCACCAACCTCACACACACTGCCCTACACCACACTCACCGTCACCCTCACCCCCACACACTCCACCAACCTCACACACACTGCCCTACACCACACTCACCGTCACCCTCACCCCCACACACTCCACCAACCTCACACACACTGCCCTACACCACACTCACCGTCACCCTCACCCCCACACACTCCACCACCATCACACACACTGCCCTACACCACACTCACCGTCACCCTCACCCCCACACACTCCACCAACCTCACACACACTGCCCTACACCACACTCACCGTCACCCTCACCCCCACACACTCCACCAACCTCACACACACTGCCCTACACCACACTCACCGTCACCCTCACCCCCACACACTCCACCACCATCACACACACTGCCCTACACCACACTCACCGTCACCCTCACCCCCACACACTCCACCAACCTCACACACACTGCCCTACACCACACTCACCGTCACCCTCACCCCCACACACTCCACCACCATCACACACACTGCCCTACACCACACTCACCGTCACCCTCACCCCCACACACTCCACCAACCTCACACACACTGCCCTACACCACACTCACCGTCACCCTCACCCCCACACACTCCACCAACCTCACACACACTGCCCTACACCACACTCACCGTCACCCTCACCCCCACACACTCCACCAACCTCACACACACTGCCCTACACCACACTCACCGTCACCCTCACCCCCACACACTCCACCACCATCACACACACTGCCCTACACCACACTCACCGTCACCCTCACCCCCACACACTCCACCAACCTCACACACACTGCCCTACACCACACTCACTGTCACGCTCACCCCCACACACTCCACCACCATCACACACACTGCCCTACACCACACTCACCGTCACCCTCACCCCCACACACTCCACCACCATCACACACACTGCCCTACACCACACTCACCGTCACCCTCACCCCCACACACTCCACCAACCTCACACACACTGCCCTACACCACACTCACCGTCACGCTCACCCCCACACACTCCACCAACCTCACACACACTGCCCTACACCACACTCACCGTCACCCTCACCCCCACACACTCCACCACCATCACACACACTGCCCTACACCACACTCACCGTCACCCTCACCCCCACACACTCCACCACCATCACACACACTGCCCTACACCACACTCACCGTCACCCTCACCCCCACACACTCCACCAACCTCACACACACTGCCCTACACCACACTCACCGTCACGCTCACCCCCACACACTCCACCACCATCACACACACTGCCCTACACCACACTCACCGTCACCCTCACCCCCACACACTCCACCACCATCACACACACTGCCCCACACCAGCCTCACCATCATCACACACAGCACCCCAAAGAACCCTCACCGTCATGCTCACCCCCACTCACTCCATTGCACTCACGCACACTGCCTCACACCACCCCCACCATCACGCACACCAACACACACTCCGCCCCCCTCACACACACTGCCCCACACCACCCCCACCGTCATGCTGACCACCACACATTACACCACCGTCTCACACACTGCCCCAAAATCCCCACCAGCACGGTCACCACCACTCACTCCACCACCCTCCCTCCACCTGCCCTCCACCACCCCACCATCACGCTCGCACCCACACACTCCACCACCACACAAACTGCCCCACACAACCCTCAGTGTCACGCTCACAACAACACACTCGACCACCCTCACACACACTGCCCAACACGACACCCACCATCACGTTCATCCCCATAAACTGCACCACCCTCGCAAACAGTCCCCTTCACAACCTTCAGCTTCATGCTCACATCTACACACTCCACCACCATCACTCACACTCCCTCACACCAGACAACCCCCACCGTCACCCTCACCCCCCCATACTCCACCACCTCCACGCACACTGCCCCAAACCATCCTCACCATCACGCTCACAACTGCAATCTCCACCAACATCACACACAGCCCAACACAACCCTCAACGTCATGCTCACCAGCTCACACTCCACCACCATCACACACTGCCCTACACCACCTTCACCATCACGGTCACCCCCACACACTCCACCACATCACACACACTGCCCCACACTTCCCCACTATCACCCTCACTACCACACATGCCAACACCGTCTCACTCACTGCCTCACACCACCCTCACCATCACCCTCACCCCCACACGCTCCACCACCATCACACGCACGGCCCAACACCACCCTCACCATCACGCTCACCCCCACACGCTCCACCACCATCAGATACTGCCCCACACCACCCCCACCGTCACCCTCACTACCACACATGCAAATACCCTCTCACTCACTGCCCCACACCACCCTCACCATCACGCTTAACCCCACACGCTCCACCACCATCACACGCACGGCCCAACACCACCCTCACCATCACGCTCGACCCCACACGCTTCAGTACCATCACACACACTGCCCCCAAACCACCCTCACCGTCACGCTCACCCCCCCCCACACACCACCACCATCACTCACACTGCCCCACATCACAGAGCGTCAGAGAGAGTCAGAAAGTGTCGCAGTGTGTCTCAGAGAGTGTCAGAGAGGGTCAGCATTTGTCTAAGAGAGGGTCAGAGAGGGTCAGAGAGTGACACAGTGTGTCATACTGTGTCTCAGAGAGTGTCAGAGAGGGTCAGCATTTGTCTAAGAGAGGGTCAGAGAGGGTCAGAGAGTGTCACAGTGTGTCATACTGTGTCTCAGAGAGTGTCAGTGTTTGTCTCAGAGAATGTCACAGTCTGTCAGAGAGTGTTACAGTGTGTCTCAGAGAGTGTCAGAGAGGGTCAGCATTTATCTAAGAGAGGGTCAGACAGGATCAGAGAGTGACACAGTGTCTCTGAGAATGTCACCGTGTGTCAGAGAGTGTCGCAGAGTGTCACAGTGTGTTTGAGAGTGTGTTAGAGAGAGTCTGAGAGTGTCACAGTGTGTCATAGTATATGTCAGAGAGTGTCCGAGAGAGCCAGAGAGTGTCTCACTCTGTATCAGAGTGTCAGAGAGAGTCAGAAAGTGTCACAGTATGTCTCAGAGAGTGTCAGAGATAGCCAGAGAGTGTCAGAGAGAGTCAAAACGTGTCACAGTCTGTCACAGCCTGTCAGAGAGTGCCGCAGTGTGTTTCAGAGAATGTCAGAGAGAGTGCCAAAGAGAGTCAGACAGTGTAACAGTGTGTCCCAGAGAGTGTCACAGTGTGTCTCAGGGAGTATCAGAGAGAGTCAGGGAGTGTCACAGTGTGTCACAGTGTGTTAGAGAGTGTCACAATATGTCTCAGAGAGCGTCAGAGATTATCACAGTGTCTTAGAGAGCGATAAAGTATGTCTCTGAGAGTTTCAGAAAGTGTCACAGCGTCTTAGAGAGTGTCACAGTGTGTCAGAGATTGTCATAGTGTGTCAGATAGATTCAGAGAGTGTCACAGTGTGTCAGAGAGTGCCACAGTTTGTCTCACAGTGTGTCAGAAAGTGTCACAGCGTATCAGTGGGTGTCACAGTGTGTCAGAGAGTGTCACAGTGTGTCAGCGAGTGAAAAGTGTGTCTCAGAGAGAGTCAGAGAGTGCTGCATGCAGAGTTAAACAGTATCACAGTGTGTCACAGTCTGTTAGATAATGTCACAGTGTTTCTCAGAGAGTGACAGAGAGAGTTGGAGAGTGGCACAGTGTTTTTCAGAGAGTGTCAAAACATGTCACGGTGTGTCACAGCCTGTCAGAGAGTGTCACAGTACGTTTCAGAGAGTGTCAGAGAGAGTCACAGTGTATTTCAGAGAATGTCACAGTGTGTCTCAGAGAGTGTCACAGTGTATCAGAGATTGGCACAGTCTCACAGTCAGTCAGAGAGTGTCAGAGAGAGTCAGAGAGAGTCAGAGAGTGTCACAGTGTGTCTCAGACAGTGTCAGTGAGAGTCAGATAGTGTCACAGTCTGCCGGAGAGTGTCACAGTGTGTCTCAGAGATTTTCAGAGAGTGTCAGTGTGTCACAGTCTGTCAGAGATAGTCAGTTTGTCTCAGAGACTGTCTGATAGAGTCGGAAAGTGTCACCGTGTGTCTCAGAGTGTCACAGTGTGTCACAGTCTGTCAGAAAGTGTCACAGTGTGTGTCAGATAGTGTCAGAGAGTGTCACAGTCGATCTCAGAGAGGGTCAGAGTGTGACACAGTGTGTCACAACCTGTCAAAGAGTGTCATAGTAATTCTCAGAGTGCGTCAGAGAGAGTCAGAGAGTGTTACAGTGTACTTAAGAGAATCAGAGAAAGTCAGAGAAAGTGTCACAATGTGTCTCAGAGATTTCATAGTGTGTCACAGTCTTTCAGAGAAGGTTACAGTGTATTTCAGAGTATGTCAGAGTCAGAGAGTGTCACAGTGTGTCTCAGAGAGTGTCAGAGAGTGTCACAGTGTGTCTCAAATGGTCAGAGAGGGGCCCTTTGTGTCGCAGACAGTGTCAGAGTGTGTCACAGTCTGTTAGAGAGTGTCATAGTGCTTTTCAGAGAGTTTTCTGAGAGTATCCCAATGTGTCTCAGAGAGTGTCGGATAGGATCAGAGAGTGTTACAGTGCATCTCCAATTATCAGAGATGGTCCCAGTGTGTCGCAGATAGTGTCAGAGTGTGTCACAGTCTGTCAGAGAGTGTCTAGTGGGCCTCAGGAAGAGTCTAAGAGTGTCACAGTTTGTCATACTGTGTCTCAGAGCGTGGCAGAGAATGTCAGCATTTGGCTCAGAGATGGCTACTGTCTGAGAGAGTTTCACATTGTGTCTCAGAGATGTCAGAGTGAGTCAGAGAGTGTCACAGTGTGTCTCAGAGTGTCAGATTGGATCAGAGCGTGTCATAGCGCGTCTCAAAGTGTCAGTGAGAGTCAGAGAGTGTCAAAGTGTGTCTCAGAGAGTGTTGGATAGGATCAGAGAGTGTCCCAGTGCGTGTCAAATAGTCGGAGAGGGTCCTGCTGTGTCGCAGATAGTGTCAGAGTGTGTCACAGTCAGTCAGAGAGTTTCACAGTGTGCTTCAAAGAATGTCTGAGATTGTTACAGTGTGTCTGAGAGAGTGTCAGATACGATCAGAGAGTGTTAAACTGCGTTTCAAAGTGTCAGAGAGTGTCAGAGTGTGTCACAGTCTGTCAGAGAGTGTCACAGTGCTTTTCAGAGAGTTTTCTGAGAGTATCCCAATGTGTCTCAGAGAGTGTCGGATAGGATCAGAGAGTGTTACAGTGCATCTCCAATTATCAGAGATGGTCCCGCTGTGTCGCAGATAGTGTCAGAGTGTGTCACAGTCTGTCAGAGATTGTCACAGTGTGTTTCAAAGAATGTCAGATAGTGTCACAGTGTGTCTTATATGGTGTCGAGTGTGTCACAGTGTGTCACTTTCTGTCAGAGAGTGTCATAGTGCGTGTCAAATTGTGAGAGAGCGTCCCGCTGTGTTACACAGTTGTCAGAGTGTGTCAGAGATTGTCACAGTGTGTTTCAAAGATTGTCAGTGAGTGTCACAGTGTGTGTCAGAGTATGTCGCAGTGTGCCGCAGTCTGTCAGAGAGTGTCACAGAGCACCTTAAATTGTCAGATAGGGTCCCAGTGTGTCTCAGACAGTGTCACAGTGTATCACAGTCTCTCAGAGAGTGTCGCAGTGTGTTTCAGAGACAGTCAAAGAATGTCACAATGTGTCTCAGAGAGTGTCAGATAGGATCAGAGAGTGTCATAGTGCATCTCAAAAGTGTCAAAGAGTGGCAGTGTGTCTAAGAGAGTGTCAGAGAGAGTCAGAGCGTGTTTCAGTGTGTCACAGTCTGTCAGGGAGTGTCACAGTATGACTCAGAGAGAATCAGAGAGTGTCACAGTGTGTCATACTGTGTCCCAGATTGTGTTATAGAGTGTCCCCATTTGGCTCAGTGATGGTCACAGTCTGTGAGAGAGTGTCACAGTGTGTCTCAGAGATGCCAGAGTGAGTCAGAGTGTGTCTCAGTCCGTCATACTGTGCCTCAGAGAGTGTCAGATCGAGTCAGACTCTATCCCAGTGTGTCTCCGAGAGTGTAAGACAGGATCAGAGAGCGACACAGTGTGTCTCAAAGTGTCAGAGAGTGTCACAGAGCGTCTCAGAGTGTGTCTCAGTGTGTCAAAGTCTGTTAGAGAGTGTCACGTTATGTCTCAGAGAGTGACAGACAGTATCACAGTGTGCGTTAGAGATTCAGAGAGAGTCTGAAAGTGTCACTAACTGTCAGAGAGTGTCACAGTGTGTCAACATCTGTCAGAGAGTGTCACAGTGCTTTTCAGAGAGTAACACAGTGTGACTCAAATTGTCAGAGAGGGTCCCAGTGTGTTGCAGGTAGTATCAGAGTGTGTCACAGTTTGTCAGAGTGTGTCACAGTGTGTTCCAAGGAATGTCAGCGAGTGTCAGTGTGTGTGTCAGAGTGTGTCACAGTGTGTCGCAGTTTGTCAGAGAGTGTCACAGTGCGTCTCAAATTGTCAGAGAGGGTCCCAGTGTGTCTCAGACAGTCTTAGAGAGTGTAACAGTGTATCACAGCCTCTCGGAGTGTGTCGCAGTGGGTTTCAGAGAGAATCGTTGAGTGTCACAGTGTCTCTTATACAGTGTCAGAGTGTGTCACAGTGTGTCACTTTCTGTCAGAGAGTGTCATAGTGCATCTCAAAATCTCAAAGAAGGTCCTAGTGTGTCACAGAGAGTCTCCGAGAATGTCTCAGTTTGTCACAGAGAGTGACAGACAGTATGACAGCATGTGTCAGAGATTCTGAGAGAATCTGAAAGTGTCACTATCTGTGAGAGAGTGTCACAGTGTGTCACAGTCTGTCAGAGAGTATGACAGTGCTTTTCAGAGAGTTTTAGAGAGTGTCACAGTGTGTCTCAGAGAGTGTCGGATAGGATCAGAGAGTGTTACAATGAGTCTGAAATTGTCAGATAGGGTCCCAGTGTGTCTTAGAGATTGTCAGTGTGTCACAGTCTGTCAGAGAGTGTCACAGTGCGTCTCAAATTGTCAGAGAGGGTCCAAGTGTATCTCCGAGACTCTCAGACAGTGTCACAGTGTGTTTCAGAAAGAGTCAGAGAGTGTCACAGTGTGTCATAGTCTGTCAGAGAGTGTCACAGTGCATCTCAAAATCTCAAAGACGGTCTCAGTGTGTCTCAGAGAGTCTCAGTGAATGTCACAGTTTGTCACAGACTATCAGAGAGTGTCACATTGTGTCACAGAGAATGACAGACAGTATGACAGTATGTGTCAGAGATTCTGAGAGAATCTGAAATTGTCACTATCTGTGAGAGAGGGTCACAGTGTGTCACAGTCTGTCAGAGAGTGCCACAGTGCTTTTCAGAGAGTTTTAGAGAGTGTCACAGTGCTTCTCAAATTGTCAGAGTGGGGCCCAGTGTGTCTTAGAGATTGTCAGAGTGTGTCACAGTTTGTCAGAGAGTGTCACAGTGTGTATCAAAGAATGTCAGCGAATGTCACAGTGTGTGTCAGATTGTGTCACAGTCTGTCAGAGAGTGTCACAGTGCGTATCAAATTGTCAGAGAGGGTCCCAGTGTATCGCTGAGACTCCCAGAGAGTGTCACAGTGTGTTTCTGAGAGAGTCAGAGAGTGTCACAATGTGTCACAGTCTATCAGATAGTGTCACAGTCTGTCAGAGAGTGTCACAGTGTATTTCAGAGAGGGTAAGAGAGAATCTGGGAGTGTCACTGTTCGTCACAGGGTGTCACTTTCTGTCAGAGAGTGTCACAGTGCATTTCAAAATCTCAGAGTGTCCCAGCGTGTCTCAGAGAGTCTCACAGAGAGTCAGTCAGTTTCTCAGAGAGTGTCACAGTGTGTTTCAGAGAGTGTCAAAGAGTGTCAAAGTGTGTCTCAGAGTGCGTTGGATAGGATCAGAGAGTGTCCCGGTGCGTGTCAAATAGTCGGAGACGGTCCCGCTGTGTTGCAGATTGTGTCAGAGTGTGTCACAGTCTGTCAGAGATTTTCACAGTGTGTTTCAAAGAATGTCAGGGAGTGTCACAGTGTGTCTTATACAGAGTCAGAGTGTGTCACAGAGCGCCTCAAATTGTCAGATAGGGTCCCAGTGTGTCTCAGACAGTGTCACAGTGTATCACAGTCTCTCAGGGAGTGTCGCAGTGTGCCTCAAAGAGTGTCAGAGAGCGTCACAATGTGTCTCAGAGAGTGTCAGATAGGATCAGAGAGCGTCATAGTCTGTCTCAAAGTGTCAGCGAGAGTCAGAGAGTGGCACAGTGTGTCACAGTCTGTCAGGGAGTGTCACAGTGTGACTCAGAGTGTTACAGTGTGTCAAACTAAGTCTCAGAGACTGTTATAGAGTGTCCCCATTTGGCTCAGAGATGGTCACAGTCTGTGAGAGAGTGTCACAGAGTGTCTCAGAGAGTGTTAGATAGGATCAGAAAGTGTCATAGTGCGTCTCAAAGTGTCAGTGAGACTCAGAGAGTGTCACAGTCTGTCAGAGAGTATAACAGTGTGTCTCAGAGAGTGTCAGATAAGATCAGAGAGTGTCACAGTGCGTCTCAGAGAGTGTCTCAGTGTGTCAGAGTCTGTCAGACAGTGTCATATTGTGTCTCAGAGAGTGACAGACAGTATCACATTGTGTGTCAGAGTTTCTGATAGAATCTGAAAGTGTCACTATCTGTCAGAGAGTGTCACAGTGCTTTTCAGACAGTTTTAGAGAGCGTCACAGTGTGTCTCAGAGAGTGTCAGACAGTATCACAGTGTTAGTCGGAGATTCAGAAAGAGTCTGAATGTGTCACTATCGGACAGAGAGCGTCAGAGTGTGTCACAGTTTGTCAGAGAGTGTCACAGTGTGTTTCAAAGATTTTCAGCGAGTGTCACAGTGTGTGTCAGAGTGTGTCAGAGTGTGTAACAGTCTGTCACAGGGTGTTACAGTGCCTCTCAAAGTGGCAGCGAGACGCTGAGAGTCTCACAGTGTGTCTCAGAGAGTGTCACAGTCTGTCAGAGAGTGTCACAGTGTGTCTCAGAGAGTGTCAGATAAGATCAGAGAGTGTCTCAGTGTGTCTTATAGAGAGTCAGAGTGTGTCACAGTGTGTCAATTTCTGTCAGAGAGTGTCATAGTGCATCTCAAAATCTCAAAGAAGGTCCCAGTGTGTCTCAGTGAGTCTCAGAGAGTGTCACAGTGTGTATCAGCGTGTGTTGGATAGGATCAGAGAGTGTCACAGTGCGTGTCAATTTGTGAGAGAGCGTCCCGCTGTGTTACAGTGTGTCAGAGTGTGTCACAGTTTGTCAGAGATTGTCACAGTGTGTTTCAAAGATTGTCAGCGAGTGTCAAAGTGTGTGTCAGAGTGTGTCACAGTGTGCCGCAGTCTGTCAGAGAGTGTCACAGAGCGCCTCAAATTTTCAGATAGGGTCCCAGTGTGTCTCAGACAGTGTCACAATGTATCACAGTCTCTCAGAGAGTGTCGCAGTGTGTTTCAGAGAGAGTCAAAGAGTGTCAAAATGTGTCTCAGAGAGTGTCAGATAGGATCAGAGAGCGTCATAGTCCGTCTCAAAGTGTCAGCGAGATTCAAAGAGTGGCACAGTGTGTGTTTAAGAGTGTGTCAGATAGAGTCAGAGTGTGTTTCAGTGTGTCACAGTCTGTCAGGGAGTGTCACAGTGTGACTCAGAGAGAGTCAGAGAGTGTCACAGTGTGTCATACTGTGTCTCAGAGAGTGTTAGCATTTGGGTCAGAGATGGTCACAGTCTGTGAGAGAGTGTCACAGTGTGTCTCAGAGATGTCAGAGTGAGTCAGAGAGTTCGCAGTATGTCATACTGTGCCTCAGAGAGTGTCAGATAGAGTCAGACTGTATGCCAGTGAGTCTTCGAGAGTGTCAGACAGGATCAGAAAGTGTCACAGTGTGTCTCAAAGTGTCAGAGAGTGTCAGAGAATGTCGCCGTGTGTCACAGTCTGTCAGAGAGTGTCCCAGTGTGTCTCAGAGAGTCTCAGAGAGTGTCACATTTTGTCAGGTTTCTCAGAGAGTGTCACAGTGCATTTCAGATAGAGTCAGACTGTATCCCAGTGTGTCTCCGAGAGTGTCAGATAGGATTAGAGAGCGTCACAGTGTGTCTCAAATTATCATAGAGTTTCAGCGAAACTCGCAGTGTGTCACAGTCTGTCAGAGAGTATAACAGTGTGTCTCAGAAAGTGTCAGATAAGATCAGGGAGTGTCACAGTGCGTCTCAGAGAGTGTCTCAGTGTGTCAGTCTTTCAAAGTGTGTCACATTGTGTCTCAGAGAGTGTCAGACAGTATCACAGTGTATGTCGGAGATTCAGAGAGAGTCTGAATGTGTCAGTATCGGTCAGAGAGTGACAGTGTGTGTCACAGTTTGTCAGAGAGTGTCACAGGGTGTTTCAAAGATTTTCAGCGAGTGTCACAGTGTGTGTCAGAGTGAGTCAGAGTGTGTAACAGTCTGTCACAGAGTGATACAGTGCGTCTTAAAGTGTCAGCGAGACTCAGAGTGTCACAGTGTGTCACAGGTTGTCAGAGACTGTCACAATGCTTATCAGAGAGTGTCAGAGAGTGTAACAGTGTGTCTCAGAGTGTGTTGTATAGGATTAGAGAGTGTCCCAGTGCATGTCAAATTGTCAGAGAGAGTCCTGCTGTGTCGCAGAGTGTGTCAGAGTATATCACAGTCTGTCAGAGAGTGCCACAGTGTGTTTCAAAGAATGCCCAAGAGTGTCACAGTGCGTCTTATAGAGAGTCAGAGTGTGTCCCAGTTTGTCACTTTCTGTCCGAGAGTGTCACAGTGCATCTCAAAATCTCAGAGAGTGTCCCAGCATGTCTCAGAGAGTCTCGCAGAGTGCCACAGTGTGTCACAGACTTTCAGAGAGTGTAACTGTATGTTTCAGAGAGAGTCAGAGAGTGTCACAGTGTGTCACAGAGATTGTCAGAGAGTGTCACAGTGTGTCTCAGAGCGTGTCAGATAGGATCAGAGCGTGTCATAGTGCGTCTCAAAGTGTCAGCAAAAGTCAGAGAGTGGCACAGTGTGTCTAAGAGAGGGTCAGAGTGAGTCAGGGAGTGTCACAGTGTGTCTAAGCGAGTGTCAGAGAGAGTCAAAATGTGTTTCAGTGTGTCAAGTCTGTCAGAGAGTGTCACAGTGAGCCTCAGATAGAGTCAGAGAATGTCACAGTCTCTCTCAGAGAGTGTCACAATGTGTCACAGTCTGTCAGAGATGTTTACAGCATATTTTAGATTGAGTCAGAGAGTTTCCCGCTGTGTCGCAGAGTGTGTCAGAGTGTGTTACAGTCTGTCAGAGATTGTCACCGTGTGTTCCGTCATACCGTGCCAGATAGAGTCAGACTGTATACCAGTGTGTCTCCGAAAGCGTCAGATAGGATCAGAGAGTGTCACAGTGCGTCTCAAAGTGCCGGAGCGTGTCAGAGAGCTTCACAGTGTGTCATAGTCTGTCTGAGAGTGTGACAGTGTGTGTCAGGTAAGATCAGAGAGTGTCACAGTGCATCTCAGAGAGTGTCTCATTGTTTCACAGTCTGTCAGTGAGTGTCACATTGTGTCTCAGAGGGTGACACAGTATCACAGCATGTTACAGAGATTCTGAGAGAATATGAAAGTGTCACTATCTGTGAGAGAGTGTCACAGTGTGTCACAGTCTGTCAGAGTGTGTCACAGTGCTTTTCAGAGAGTTTTAGAGAGTGTCACAGCGTGTGTCAGAGAGTGTCGGATAGGATCAGAGAGTGTTACAGTGCGTCTGAAACTGTCAGAGATGGTCCCAGTGTGTCTTAGAGAGTGTCAGAGTGTGTCACAGTCTGTCAGAGAGTGTCACAGTGCGTCTCAACTTGTCAGAGAGGGTTCCAGTGTATCTCCGATGCTCTCGGAGAGTGTCACAATGTGTTTCAGAGAGAGTCAGAGAGTGTCACAGTGTGTCACAGTCTGTCAGACAGTGTCACAGTCTGTCAGAGAGTGTCACAGTCTGTCAGAGAGTGTCACAGTGTGTTTCAGAGAGAGTCAGGGAGAGTCTGGGAGTGTCACAGTGTGTCATAGTGTGTCACCTTCTGTCAGAGAGTGTCACCGTGCACCTCAATATCTCAGAGAGTCCCAGCGTGTCTCAGAGTCTCACAGAGAGTCAGTTTGTCAGTTTCTCAGAGAGTGTCACAATGTGTTTCAGAGAGTGTCAGATAGGATTAGAGAGCGTCATAGTGCATCCCAAAGTGTCAGCGAGAGTCAGAGAGTTTCACAGTGTGTCTAAGAGAGTGTCAGAGAGAGTCAGAGCGTGTTTCAGGGTGTCACAGACTGTCAGAGAGTGTCTAGTGTGCGTCAGGAAGAGTCTGAGAGTGTCACAGTTTTTCATAATGTGTCTCAGAGCGTGGCAGAGAATGTCAACATTTGGCTCAGAGATGGCTACTGTCTGAGAGAGTGTCACAGTGTGTTTCAGAGATGTCAGAGTGAGTCAGAGAGTCTCCGTACGTCATACTGTGACTCAGAGAGTGTCAGATAGTTGCAGACTGTATCCCAGTGAGTCTCCGAGAGTGTCAGATAGGATCAGAGAGTGTCACAGTGTGTCTCAAAGTGTCAGAGAGTGTCAGGGAATGTCACAGTGTGTCACAGCCTGTGAGAGAGTGTCACAGTGTGTCTCAGAGAGTGTCAGATAAGTTCAGAGAGTGTCACAGTCCGTCTCAGAGTGTGTCTCAGTGTGTCAAAGTCTGTCAGAGAGTGTCATATTGTGTCTCAGAGAGTGACAGACAGTATCACAGTGTGCGTCAGAGATTCAGAGAGAGTCTGAAAATGTCACTAACTGTCAGAGAGTGTCACAGTGTGTCACAGTCTGTCAGAGAGTGTGACTGTGTGTCTCAAATTGTCAGAGAGGGTCCCAGTGTGTTGCAGGTAGTGTCAGAGTGTGTCACAGTTTGTCAGAGTGTGTCACAGTGTGTTTCAAGGAATGTCAGCGAGTGGCACAGTGTGTCTCAGACAGTCTTAGAGAGTGTAACAGTGTATCACAGCCTCTCAGAGTGTGTCGCAGTGGGGTTCAGAGAGAGTCAGTGAGTGTCACAGTGTCTCTTATACAGTGTCAGAGTGTGTCACAGTCTGTCAGAGAGTGTCACAGTGCATCTCAAATTGTCAGGGAGGGTCGCAGTGTGTCTCCGAGACTCTCAAAGAGTGTCACAGTGTGTTTCAGTGTGTCGGAGATTGTCACAGTGTGTCAAAGTCTTTCAGAGAGTGTCACAGTCTGTCAGAGAGTGTCACAGTGTATTTCAGAGAGAGTCAGAGAGAGTCTGGGAGTGTCACTGTGCGTCACAGTGTGTCACTTTCTGTCAGAGAGTGTCACAGTGCATTTGAAAATCTCAGAGTGTCCCAGCGTGTCTCAGAGTCTCACAGAGTGTCAGTTTGTCAGTTTCTCAGAGAGTGTCACAGTGTGTTTCAGAGAGTGTCAAGGAGTGTCAAAGTTTGTCTCAGAGAGTGTCAGATAGGATTAGATTGCGTCATAGTGCATCCCAAAGTGTCAGCGAGAGTCAAAGTTTTTCACAGTGTGTCTAAGAGAGTGTCAGAGAGAGTCAGAGCATGTTTCGGTGCGTCACAGTCTGTCAGAGAGTGTCTAGTGTGTCTCAGGGAGAGTCTGAGAGTGTCACAGTTTGTCATACTGTGTCTCAGAGCGTGGCAAAGAATGTCAGCATTTGGCTCAGAGATGGCTACTCTCTGAGAGAGTATCACAGTGTGTCTCAGAGAGTGTCAGATAGGATCAGAGTGTGTCATAGTGCATCTCAAAGTGTCAGCGAGTGTCACAGTGTGTCGGAGAGTGTCGGAGAGTGTCGGAGAGTGTCGGAGAGTGTCGGAGAGTGTCGGAGAGTGTCCCAGTGCTTTTCAGAGTGTGTCAGAAATAGTCAAAGTCTGTCTCAGAGTGTGTTGGATAGGATCAGAGAGTGTCCCAGTGCGTGTCAAATAGTCGGAGAGGGTCCCGCTGTGTCGCAGATTGTGTCAGAGTGTGTCACAGTCTGTCAGAGATTGTCACAGTGTGTTTCAAAGACTGTCAGCGAGTATCACTGTGTGTGTCACAGTGTGTCGCAGTGTGCCGCAGTCTGTCAGAGAGTGTCACAGAGCGCCTCAAATTGTCAGACAGGGTCCCAGTGTGTCTCAGACAGAGTCACAGTGTATCACAGTCTCTCAGGGAGTGTCGCAGTGTGTTTCAGAGAGAGTCAAAGAGTGTCACAATGTGTCTCAGAGAGTGTCAGATAGGATCAGAGAGCGTCATAGTCCATCTCAAAGTGTCAGCGAGAGTCAGAGAGTGGTACAGTGTGTCTAAGAGTGTGTCAGAGAGAGTCAGAGTGTGTTTCAGTGTGACATAGTCTGTCAGGGAATGTCACTGTGTGACTCAGAGAGACTCAGAGAGTGTCACAGTGTGTCATACTATGTCTCAGAGAGTGTTTTCGAGTGTCCCCATTTGGCTCAGAGATGGTCACAGTCTGTGAGAGAGTGTCACAGTGTGTCTCAGAGTGTCAGATAGGATCAGAGAGTGTCATCGTGCGTCTCAAAGTGTCAGAGAGTGTCAGAGAGTGTCACAGTGTGTCTAAGAGAGTGTCTGAGAGAGTCAGAGCGTGCTCCAGTGTGTCACAGTCTGTCAGAGAGTGTCTAGTTTGCCTGAGGGAGAGTCAGAGAATGTCACAGTTTGTCATACTGTGTCTCAGAGAGTGTCAGCATTTGGGTCAAAGATGTTCACAGTCTGTGAGAGAGTATAACAGTGTGTCTCAGAGAGTGTCACAGTGCGTCTCAGAGAGTGTCTCAGTGTGTCAGTCTGTCAGAGTGTGTCACATTGTGTCTCAGAAAGTGTCAGACAGTATCACAGTGTATGTTGGAGATTCAGAAAGAGTTTGAATGTGTCACTAGTGGTCAGAGAGTGTCAGAGTGTGTCAGTTTGTCAGAGAGTGTCACAGTGTGTTTCAGAGATTTTCAGCGAGTGTCACAGTGTGTGTCAGAGTGTGTCAGAATGCGTCTCAAAGTGTCAGATAGTTTCAGCGAGTGTCACAGTATGTCTAAGAGTGTCGGCGAGCGGCACAGTGCTTTTCAGAGAGTGTCAGAGATTGTCAATGTGTGTCTCAGACTGTGTGGGATAGGATCAGAGAGTGTCCCAGTGCGTGTCAAATAGTCGGAGAGAGCCCCGCTGTGGCAGAGTGTGTCAGAGCGTGTCACAGTCTGTCAGAGATTGTCACAGTGTGTTTCAAAGAATGTCAGAGTGTGTCACAGTGTGTCACTTTCTGTCAGAGAGTGTCATAGTGCAGCTCAAAATCTCAAAGAGGGTCCCAGTGTGTCTCAGAGAGTCTCAGAGAGTGTCACAGTGCGTAACAGCGTGTGTTGGATAGGATCGGAGAGTGTCACAGTGCGTGTCAAATTGTGAGAGAGCATCCCGCTGTGTTACACAGTGTGTCAGAGTGTGTCACAGTTTGTCGAGATTGTCACTGTGTGTTTCAAAGATTGTCAACGAGTGTAACAGTGTGTGTCAGAATGTGTCAGAGTGTGTAACAGTCTGTCACAGAGTATTACAGTGCATCTCAAAGTGTCAGCGAGACTCAGAGTGTCACAGTGCGTATCAGAGAATGTCTCAGAGTGTCACAGTCTGTCAGAGAGTGTCACCTTGTGTCTCAGAGAGTGACAGACAGTATCACATTGTGTGTCAGAGCTTCTGAGAGAATCTGAAAGTGTCACTATCTGTGACAGAGTGTCACTGTGCTTTTCAGAGAGTGTCAGAGTGTGTCTCTGAGTGTATTGTTTCGGATCAGAGAGTGTCACAGTGCGTGTGAAATTGTCAGAGAGCGTCCCGCTGTGTCGCAGAGTGTGTCAAAGTTTGTCACAGTCTGTCAGAGATTGTCACAGTATGTTACAAAGAATGTCAGAGTGTGTCGCAGTGTGTCTCAGAGAGTGTCAGATAGGATCAGAGAGTGTCATAGTCCATCTAGAAGTGCCAGCGAGAGTTAGAGTGTCACAGTGTGTCTAACAGAGTGTCAGAGAGACCGAGCGTGTTTCAGTGTGTTACAGTCTGTCAGAGAGTGTCACAGTGTGTCATACTGTGTCTCAGAGAGTTTTAGAGAGAGTCAGCATTTGGCTCAGAGATGGTCACAGTCTGTTAGAGAGTGTCACAGTGTGTCTCAGAGATGTCAGAGTGAGTCAGAGAGTGTCGCAGTACATCATACTGTGCCTCAGAGAGTGTCAGATAGAGTCAGACTGTATGCCAGTGAGTCTTCGAGAGTGTCAGACAGGATCAGAAAGTGTCACAGTGTGTCTCAAAGTGTCAGAGAGAGTCAGAGATTGCCCCAGTGTGTCTCTGAGAGTCTCAGAGAGTGTCACAGTTTGTCAAGTTTCTCAGAGAGTGCCACGGTGTATTTCAGATAGAGTCAGACTGCATCCAATTGTGTCTCCGAGAGTGTCAGATAGGATCGGAAAGCGTCACAGTGTGTCTCCAATTGTCAGTGGATGTCAGAGAATCTCGCAGTGTGTCACAGTCTGTCAGAGAGTATAACAGTGTGTCTCAGAGAGTGTCAGATAAGATCAGCGAGTGTCACAGTGCGTCTCAGAGAGTGTCTCAGTGTGTCAGTCTGTCAGAGTGTGTCACATTGTGTCTCAGAGAGTGTCAGACAGTATCACAGTGTATGTCAGAGATTCAGAGAGAGTCTGAATGTGTCACTATCGGTCAGAGAGTATCAGAGTGTGTCACAGTTTGTCAGAGAGTGTCACAGTGTGTATCAAAGAATGTCAGCGAATGTCACAGTGTGTGTCAGAGTGTGTCCCAGTCTGTCAGAGAGTGTCACCGTGCATCTCAAATTGTCAGAGAGGGTCCCAGTGTGTCTCCGAGACTCTCAGGGAGTGTCACAGTGTGTTTCAGAAAATGTCAGAGAGTGTCACAGTGTGTCAAATCTGTCTGAGAGTGTCACAGTCTGCCAGAGAGTGTCACAGTATGTTTCAGAGAGAGTCAGAGAGAGTCTGGGAGTTTCACAGTGCGTCACAGTGTGTCACCCTCTGTCAGAGAGTGTCACAGTGCATCTCAAAATCTCAGAGTGTCCCAGCGTGTCTGAGAGAGTCTCACAGAGTGTCAGTTTGTCAGTTTCTCAGAGTGTCACCGTGTGTTTTAGAGAGAGTCAGAGAGTGTCACAGTGCTTTTCAGAGAGTGTCAGAGATTGTCAAAGTGTGTCTCAGAGTGTGTTGGATAGGATCAGAGAGTGTCACAGCACGTGTCAAATTGTCAGAGTGCGTCCCGCTGTGTCGCCGAGTGTGTCAGAGTGTGTCACAGTGTATCTTCTGGAGAGTCAGAGTGTGTCACAGTGTGTCACTTTCTGTCAGAGAGTGTCACAGTGCATCTCAAAATCTCAAAGAGTGTCCCAGCGTGTCTCAGAGAGTGTCACAGTTTGTCAAGTTTCTCAGAGATTGTCACAGTGTGTTTCAAATAGATATCAGCGTGTGTTGGAAACGATCAGAGAGTGTCACAGTGCGTGTCAAATTGTGAGAGAGCGTCCCGCTGTCTGACAGTATCACAGTGTATGTCAGAGATTCAGAGAGAGTCTGAATGTGTCACTGTCGGTCAGAGAGTGTGAGAGTGTGTCACAGTTTGTCAGAGAGTGTCAAAGTGTGTTTCAAAGAATTTCAGCGAGTGTCACAGTGTGTGTCAGAGTGTGTCAGAGTGTGTAACAGTCTGTCACTGAGTGTTACAGTGCGTCTCAAAGTGTCAGCGAGACGCAGAGAGTGTCACAGTGTGTCTCAGAGTGTGTCACAGTGTGTCACAGTCTGTCAGAGAGTGTCACAGTGCTTTTCAGAGAGTATTAGACAGCGTCACAGCGTGTTTCAGAGTGTGTCAGATAGGATCAGAGAGTGTCACAGTGCCTCTCAAATTGTCAGTGAGTGTCCCGGTGTGTCGCAGGAAGTGGCAGAGTGTGTCACAGTCTGTCAGAGATTGTGGGCGGCGCGGTGGCACAGTGGTTAGTACTGCTACCTCACAGCGCCAGAGACCAGGGTTCAATACCCACCTCAGGCGACTGACTGTGTGGAGTTTGCACGTTCTCCCCGTGTCTGCGTGGGTTTCCTCCGGGTGCTCCAGTTTCCTCCCACAGTCACAAAGATGTGCAGGTCAGGTGAATTGGCCATGCTAAATTGCCCATAGTGTTAGGTAAGGGGTAAATATAGGGGTATGGGTGGGTTGCGCTTCGGCGGGGCGGTTTGGACTTGTTGGGCCGAAGGGCCTGTTTCCACACTAAAATCTAATCTAATTTTTAAAAAATTGTCACGATGTGTTTCAAAGAATGTCAGAGAGTGTCACAGTGTGTCTTATAGAGTGTCAGAGTGTGTCACAATGCATCTCAATATCTCAGAGAAGTTGCCAGTGTGTCTCAGAGAGTGTCACAGTTTGTCACAGTTTCTCAGAAAGTGTCACAGTGTATTTCAGATAGAGTCAGACTGTATCCCAGTGTGTCACCGAGAGTGTCAGATAGGATCAGAGAGCGTCACAGTGTGTCTCAAATTGTCAGAGTGTCAGGGAATCTCGCAGTGTGTCACAGTCTGTCAGAGAGTGTCACAGTGTGTCTCAGAGAGTGTCTCACAGTCTGTCACAGAGTGTCACATTGCGTCTCAGAGAGTGTCAAACAGTATCACAGTGTATGTCAGAGATTCAGAGAGAGTCTGAATGTGTCACTTTCGGTCAGAGAGTGTCAGAGTGTGTCACGGTTTGTCAGAGAGTGTCACAGTGTGTTTCAAAGAATTTCAGCGAGTGTCACAGTGTGTGTCAGAGTGTGTAACAGTCTGTCACAGAGTGTTACAGTGCGTCTCAAAGTGTCAGAGAGACTCAGAGATTGTCAGAGTGTGTCTCACAGAGTGTCGGAGAGTGACACAGTGATTTTCAGAGAGTGTCAGAGATTGTCAAAGTGTGTCTCAGAGTGTGTTGGATCGTATCAGACAGTGTCACAGTACGTGTCAAATTGTCAGAGAGTGTCCCGCTGTGTCGCAGAGTGTGCCAGAGTCTGTCACAGTCTGTCAGAGATTGTCACAGTGTGTTTCAAAGAATGTTAGAGAGTGTCACAGTGTGTCTTATAGAGTATCAGAGTGTGTCACAGTGTGTCACTTTCTGTCGGGGTGTGTCATAGTGCATCTCAAAATCTCAAAGAGGGTCCCGGTTTGTCTCATGAGAGTCTCAGAGAGTGTCACAGTTTGTCAAGTTTCTCAGAGAGCGTCACAGTGTATTTCAGATAGAGTCACACTTTATCCCAGTGTGTCTCCGAGAGTGTCAGATAGGATCAGAGAGTGCCACAGTGTGTCTCAAAGTGTCGGAGAGTGTCAGAGAATGTCAGTGTGTCACATTCTGTCAGAGAGTGTCACAGTGTGTCTCGGAGAGTGTCAGATAAGATCAGAGAGTGTCACAGAGCATCTCAGAGAGTGTCTCAGTGTGTCACATTCTGTCAGAGAGTGCCACATTGTTTCTCAGAGAGTGACAGACAGTATCACAGTGTATGTCAGAGATTCTGAGAGAGTCTGAAAGTGTCACTATCTGTGAGAGAGTGTGAGAGTGTGTCACAGTCTGTCAGAAAGTGTCACAGTGCTGTTCAGAGAGTTTTAGAGGGTGTCAAAAGTGTGTCTCAGAGAGTGTCGAATAGGATCAGAGAGTGTTACAGTGCGTCTCAAATTGTCAGAGTGTGTCTTAGAGAGTGTCAGAGTGTGTCACAGTCTGTCAGAAAGTGCGTCTCAAATTGTCAGAGAGGGTCCCAGTCTGTCTCAGAGTCTCAGTGCTTTTCAGAGAGAGTCATAGAGTGTCACAGTGCTTTTCAGAGAGTGTCAGAGTGTGTCTCTGAGTGTATTGTTTCGGATCAGAGAGTGTCACAGTGCATGTCAAATTGTCAGAGAGCGTCCCGCTGTGTCGCAGAGTGTGTCAAAGTTTGTCACAGTCTGTCAGAAATTGTCACAGTATGTTACAAAGAATGTCAGAGGGTGTCACAGTGTGTTTTATAGAGTGTCAGAGTGTGTCACCGTGTGTCTCAGAGAGTGTCAGATAGGATCAGAGAGTGTCATAGTGCGTCTGAAAGTGCCAGCGAGAGTCAGAGTGTCACAGTGTGTCTAACAGAGTGTCAGAGAGACCGAGCGTGTTTCAGTGTGTCACAGTCTGTCAGAGAGTGTCACAGTGTGTCATACTGTGTCTCAGAGAGTTTTAGAGAGAGTCAGCATTTGGCTCAGAGATGGTCACAGTCTGTTAGAGAGTGTCACAGTGTGTCTCAGAGATGTCAGAGTGAGTCAGAGAGTGTCGCAGTACATCATACTGTGCCTCAGAGAGTGTCAGATAGAGTCAGAGTGTATCTCAGTGTGTCTCCCAGAGTGTCAGATAGGATCAAAGAGTGTCACAGTGTGTCTCAAAGTGTCAGAGAGAGTCAGTGAATGTCACAGTCTGTCAGAGAGTGTCACAGTGCTTTTCAAAGATTTTCAGAGCGTGTCACAGTGTGTCTCAGAGAGTGTCACAGTCTGTAACTGTCTCTCAGTGAGTGTTTCAGTATGTCGCAGTCTGTCACAGTGCTTCTCAAAGTGTCAGAGAGAGTCAGAAAGTGTCACAGTGTGTCTCAGAGAGAGAGAGACAGAAAGTGTCACAATCTGTCTTTGAGAGTGTCTCAGTGTGGCACAGTCTGTCAGAGAGTGTCACAGTGTGTCTCAGAGTCAAAGAGAGTCAGAAAGTGTCACAGTTTGTCTCAGAGTGTCACATTCTGACAGTCTGTCAGAGAATGTTACATTGTATTGCAGAGTGTCTCAGAGAGAGTCAGAAAGTGTCACAGTGTGTCATACAGTGTCTCAGAGAGTGTCAGCATTTGGCTCAGAGACGGTCACAGTCAGTGATAGAGTGTCACAGCGTGTCTCAGAGAGTATCAGAATGAGTCAGAGAGTGTCACAGTATGTCATACTGTGCCTCAGAGGGTGCCATAGAGAGTCAGACTGTATCACAGTGTGTCTCAGAGAGTGTCAGAGAGTGTCAGAGTGAGTCAGTGAGTGTCACAGTGTGTCTCAGAGAGAGTCAGAGATTATCACAGTCTATCTCAGAGAGTGTCACAGTGTGTCTCAGAGAGTCAGAGAGAGACGGAAAGTGTCACAGTGTGTCTCAGAGAGTGTCGCAGTGTCGCGGAAATTGTCACCGTGTGTCAGAGAGTTTCACAGTAGGTTAGAGAGTGTCATCGTGTGTCTCAGTAATTGTCACAGTCTGTCAAAGTCTGTCAGAGAGTGTCACAGTGTTTCTCAGAAAGTGTCAGAGAGCATCACAGTGTATCTCAGTGTCAGAGAGAGTCACATTATGATTCTGAGAGAGTCAGAGTGTGACAGTGTTTCACAGAGAGTGTGAAAGAGAGTCGAAAAATGTTACAGTGTCTCTCAGAGAGTGACCGAGTGTCTAAGAGTCAGAGAGAGACAGCAAGTCTCACAGTGTGTCTCAGAGAGTGTGACAGTGTCTCAGAAAATGTCACCATCTGTCAGAGAGTGTCACAGTGTGTCAGAGAGTGTCTCAGTGTGTCCCTGAGAGTGTCGCAGTCTGTCAGAGTGTGTCACAGCGCGTCTCAGAGAGGGATAGAGTGTGTCATAGTGTGTTCCAGTGTGGCAGATAGAGTCACAGAGTGTCACTATGTATCACAGTCTGTCTCAGAGAGAGTCATAGAGTGTCACAGCGTGTCTAAGAAAGGATGACAGTGCGTCTCAGAGAGCCAGAGATAGTCAGAAAGTGTCACAGTTTGTCTCAGAGAGTGTCACATTGTGACAATCTGTCAGAGAATGTTACATTATATTTCAGAGTGTGTCAGAGAGTTTCAGAACGTGTCACAGTGTGTCATACTGTGCCTCAGAGAGTGTCAGAGAGTGTCAGCATTTGGTTCAGAGAGGGAAACAGTCTGTCAGAGAATGTTACATTGTATTTCAGAGTGTGTCAGAGAGAGACAGTAAGTGTCACAGTGTGTCATACTGTCTCTAAGAGTGTGTCATAGAAAGTCAGACTGTTTCAGTGTTTTTCAGAGAGTGTCAGAGTGAGTCAGATAGTGTCAGAGACAGTGAGTGTCAGTGTGTCTCAGAGAGTCAGGGAGTGTCACAGTGTGTTTCAGAGAATGTCAGAGAGTGCCACAGTGTGTCTCACAGAGTGTCACAGTCTCTCAGGGAGTGTTACAGTGTATCACAGTCTGTCAGGGAGTGTCACAATGCGCCTTAGAGGGTCAGAGAGTGTCACAGTGTGTTTCAGTGTATCATAGTCTGTCAGAGAGTGTCACAGTGAGCCTCAGAGAGATTCAGAGAGTGTCACCGTGTGTCTCAGTGAGTGTCACAGTGTGTCTCAGAGAGTCGGGAAAGAATCAGAAAGTGTCACAATCGGACTTGAGAGTGTCTCAGTGTGACACAGTCTGTCAGAGAGTGTCACAGTGTGTCTCAGAGAGAGTCAGAGAGAGACCGAATGTGTCACAGTGTGCCACAGAGAGTGTCACAGTGCGTCTAAAAGAGGATGACAGTGTGTTTCAGAGAGTCAGAAAGTGTCACAGTTTGTCTCAGAGAGTGTCAGATCGGAGCAGAGAGTGTCGCAGTGTGTTTGAGAAAGTGCCAGAGTTCACAGTGTTTCTCAGTGTATGTCAGAGTGTGTCACAGAGAGTTTCGGAGAGATTCAGAGAGTGTCACAGTGTGTCACAGCATGTGTCAGAGAGTGCCACAGAGAGTTTCAGAGAGAGTCAGAGAGTGTCAAAGTGCGTCTCAAAGTGTCAGAGACAGTCAGAGAGTGTCACGGTATGTCTGAGAGTGTCAGAGAGAGTCAGAGAGTGTCACAGTGTGACTGAGAGTTTCGGAGAATGTCAGAGAGTGTCATATTGTGTCTCAGTGAGTGTCACAGTGTGTCTCAGAGAGTCAGAGAGGGAGATAGAAAGGGTCACAATCTGTCTTGAGTGTGTCTCAGTGTGACACAGTCTGACAGAGTGTCACAGTGTGCCTCAGAGAGTGTCACAGTGCGTCGAAGAGAGAATGACAGTGTGTTTCAGAGAGTCAGAGAGAGTCAGAAAGTGACACAGTTTGTCTCAGAGTGTCAGATAGGATCAGAGTGTCACAGTGAGTTTGAGAAAGTGCCAGAGTGTCACAGTGTGTCTCAGCGTATGCCAGAATGTGTCACAGAGAGTTTCAGAGAGGTTCAGAGAGTGACACAGTGTGTTTGAGAGAGTGTCACATTGTGACAGTCTGTCAGAGAATGTTACATTGTATTTCAGAATGTGGCAGAACGTGTCATACAGTGTCTCAGAGATTGTCTGCATTTGGCTCATACAGAGTCACAGTCTGTGAGAGAGTGTCACAGTGTGTCTCAGAGAGTGTCAGAGATTGTCACAGTGTGTAACAGAGAGAGTTCGAGAATGTCAGTGAGTCTCACAGTCAGTCTCAGAGAGTGTGAGAACGGGTCAGAGAGTGTTAGTGTGTTTCAGAGAGAATCAGAAGTGTCCCAGTGTGTCTCAGAGAGTGCCAGATAGGAACAGAGAATGTCACAGTGCATCTCAAAGTATCAGACAGAGTCAGAGAGTGTTACAGTGTGTCTGAGAGAAGATGACAGTGTGTCTCGGAGAGTCAGTGAGAGAGTAAGAACGTGAGACAACTTGTCTCATAGAGTGTCAGAGAGTGTCACAATGTGTCTCAGAGAGAGTCAGAGAGAGACAGAAAGTGTCACAGTGTCTCTAAGAGAGTGTCACAGTTTGTCACTGTCTGTCAGAGAGTGTCACAGTGTGTCTCAGAGAGTCAGAAAGTGACACAGTCTGGCTTTCAGGGTGTCACAGACTGTGACAGACTGTCAGAGAGTGTCACAGTGTGTTTCAGAGAGAGTCAGAGAGTGTCACAGTGCGTCTCAAATAGTCAGAGAGTCCGAGAGTGTCCCAGCGACTGTCAGAGTGTCACAGTGTGTCACAGTCCCTCAGAGAGTGTCACAATGTGTCTCAAAGAGTGACGCAGTGTGTTTGAGAGAGTGTCAGAGAGTGTCAAAGTGTGCATCAGAGAGGGCCAGATAGGATCAGAAAATGTCACAGTCCATGTCAAAGTATCAGACAGAGTCAGAGAGTGTTACAGTGTGTCTGAGAGAGGATGACAGTGTGTCTCAGAGAGTCAGAGAGAGTCAGAACTTGTCACAGCTTGTCTCAGAGAGTGTCAAAGAGGGTCACAGTGTGTCTGAGAGAGTGTCACAGTGTGTATGAGAGAGTGCCAGTGAGTGTCAAAGTGTGTCTCAGCGTGTGTCAGTGAGTGTCACAGTGTGTCTCAGAGAATGTCAGACAGGGTCACAGTGTGTCTCAGAGAGTGTCAGAGTGAGACAGAGAGTGTCACAGTATGTCATACTGTACCTCAGAGAGTGCCAGAGAGAGTCGGACTGTCTCACAGTGTGTCTCAGAGAATGTCAGAGAGAGTCAGAAAGTGTCACAGCTTGTCTCAGAGAGTGTCAGATAGGATCAGAGTGTCACAGTGTGTTTGAGAAAGTGCCACAGTGTCACAGTGCGAGTCAGCGTGTGTCAGAGAGTGCCACAGAGAGTTTCAGAGAGTGTCAGAGAGTGTCACAGTGAGTCTCAGAGATTCAGGGAGATCAGAAAGTGTCATAGTCTGTCAGCGAGTGTCACAGTGTGTTTCAGAGAGAGTCAGAGAGTGTCACAGTGTGTCTCAGAGAGTGTCAGACAGGATCAGAGAGTGTCAAATTGCGTCTCAAAGTGTCAGAGAAAGTCAGAGAGTGTCACAGTGTGTCTGAGAGTTTTGGAGAGAGTCAGAGAGTGTCAGATTGTGTCTCAGAGAGTCAGAGAGAGAGAGAGAGACAGACAGGGTCACAATCTCTCTTGAGAGTGTCTCAATGCGACAGTCTGTCAGAGAGTGTCACAGTGTACCTAAGAGAGTGTCACAGTGCATCTAAGAGAGGATGACAGTGTGTTTCAGAGAGTCAGAGAGAGTCTGAAAGTGTCACAGTTTGTCTCAGAGAGTGTCGCATTGTGACAGTCTGTCAGAGAATGTTACATTGTATTTCAGAGTTTGTCAGAACGTGTCACAGTGTGTCATACTGTGTCTCAGAGAGTGTCAGAGAGTGTCAGCATTTGGCTCAGAGAGGGTCACAGTCTGTGAGAGATGGTCACAGTGTGTCTCAGAGATTGTCAGAGCGAGTTAGAGAGTGTCACAGTATGACCTACTATACCTCAGAAGAGTGCCAGAGAGAATCAGACTGTATCACAGTCTGTCTCAGAGAGTTTCAGAGATTGTCACAGTGTGTAACAGAAAGAGTTAGAGAATGTCAGTGAGTCTCACAGTCTGTCTCAGAGAGTGTCCAAACGGGTCCGAGAGTGTCACAGTGTGTCTCAGAGAGAGTCAGAGAGAGACCGAATGTGTCACAGTGTGCCACAGAGAGTGTCACAGTGCGTCTAAAAGAGGATGACAGTGTGTTTCAGAGAGTCAGAAAGTGTCACAGTTTGTCTCAGAGTGTGTCAGATCGGAGCAGAGAGTGTCACAGTGTGTTTGAGAAAGCGCCAGAGTTCACAGTGTTTCTCAGCATATGTCAGAGTGTGTCACAGAGAGTTTCAGAGAGATTCAGAGAGTGTCACAGTGTGTCACAGCATGTGTCAGAGAGTGCCACAGAGAGTTTCAGAGAGTCAGAGAGTGTCACCGTGCGTCTCAAATAGTCACAGAGAGTCAGAGAGTGTCCCAGCGTCTCAGCGACTGTCAGAGAGTGTCATAGTGTGTCACAGTCGCTCAGAGGGTGTCACAATGTGTCTCAGAGACGGAAGCAGTGTGTTTGAGAGAGTGTCAGAGAGTGTCATAGTGTATCTCAGAGAATCAGAGAGTGTCACAGTGTTTTTGAGAGAGTGTCAGAGAGTGTCACATTGTGTCTCAGAGAGTGTCATAGTATGTCTCAGAGAGTGTCACAGTGTGTGTGAGAGTGTCAGAGAGTGTCACATTGTGTCTCAGAGAGTGTCATAGTATGTCTCAGAGAGTGTCACAGTGTGTGTGAGAGTGTCAGAGAGTGTCACATTGTGTCTCAGAGAGTCAGAGATTGACAGAAAGTGTCACAATCTGTCTTTGAGTGTGTCGCAGTGTGACACAGTCTGTCAGAGAGTGTCACAATGTGTCTCAGAGAGTCAGAGAGAATCAGAAAATGTCACAGTTTGTCTTTGAGGGCGTCAAAGTCTCTCACAGTCTGTCAGAGAGTGTCACAGTGTGTTTCAGAGAGAGTCAGAGAGTGTCACAGTGCGTTCCAAATAGTCACAGAGAGTCAGAGAGTGTCCCAGTGTGTCTCAGCGACTGTCAGAGAGTGTCACAGTGTGTCACAGTCGCTCAGAAAGTGTCACAATGTGTCTCAGAGAGTGAAGCAGTGTGTTTGAGAGAGTGTCAGAGAGTGTCATAGTGTATCTGAGAGAGTGCCAGATAGGATCAGAAAATGTCACAGTGCATGTCAAAGTATCAGACAGAGTCAGAGAGTGTTACAGTGTGTCTGAGAGAGGATGACAGCGTGTCTCAGAGAGTCAGAGAGAGTCCGAACTTGTCACAGCTTGTCTCAGAGAGTGTCAGAGTGTCACAATGTGTGTCAGAGAGTGTCACAGTGTGTTTGAGAGAATGCCAGTGAGTGTCAAAGTGTGTCTCAGCGTGTGTCAGAGAGTGTCAGAGTGTGTCTCAGAGAATGTCAGACAGGGTCACAGTGTGTCTCAGAGAGTGTCAGAGTGAGACAGAGAGTGTCACAGTATGTCATACTGTACCTCAGAAAGTGCCAGAGAGAGTCAGACTGTCTCAGTGTGTCTCAGAGAATGTCAGAGATTGTCACAGTGTGTAACAGAGAGAGTTATAGAATGTCAGTGAGTCTCACAGTCTGTCTCAGAGAGTGTCAGAATGGGTCAGAGGGTGTCACAGTGTCTCTCAGAGAGTGTCACAGTCAGAGAGTGTCAGATTGTGCCTCAGTGAGTGTCACATTGTATCTCAGAGAGTCAGAGAGAGAGAGAGAGAGAGAGAGAGAGAGAGAGAGAGAGAGAGAGACAGAAAAGGTCACAATCCGTCTTGAGAGTATCTCAGTGTGACACAGTCTGTCAGAGACAGTCACAGTGTGCCTCAGGGAGTGTCACAGTGCGTCAAAGAGAGGATGACAGTGTGTATCAGAGAGTCAGAAAGTGTCACAGTTTGTCTCAGAGGGTGCCAGATAGGATCGGAGAGTGTCACAGTGTGTTTGAGAAAGTGCCAGAGTATCACAGTGTGAGTCAGCGTGTGTCAGAGAGTGCCACAGAGAGTTTCAGAGAGAGTCAGATGGTATCACAGTGCGTCTCAGAGATTCAGGGGGAGTCAGAAAGTGTCACAGTCTGTCAGCGAGTGTCACAGTGTGTTTCAGAGAGTGTCAGACAGGATCAGAGAGTGTCAAAGTGCGTCTCAAAGTGTCAGAGAGAGTCAGAGAGTGTCACAGTGTGTCTGAGAGTTTTGGAGAGAGTCAGAGAGCGTCAGATTGTGTCACAGTGTGTCTCAGAGAGTCAGAGAGAGAGAGAGACAGACAGGGTCACAATCCGTCTTGAGAGTGTCTCAGTGTGACACAGTCTGTCAGAGACAGTCACAGTGTGCCTCAGAGAGAGTCACAGTGCATCTAAGAGAGGATGACATTGTGAGAGAGTCAGAGAGAGTCAGAAAGTGTCACAGTTTGTATCTGAGGGTGTCACATTGTGACAGTCTATCAGAGAATGTTACATTGTATTTCAGAGTGTGTCAGAACGTGTCACAGTGTGTCATACTGTGTCTCAGAGAGTGTCAGAGAGTGTCAGCATTTGGCTCAGAGAGGATCACAGTCTGTGAGAGAGTGTCAGAGTGTATCTCAGAGAGTGTCATAGTGTGTCTCAGGGAGTGTCACAGTGTGTGAGAGAGGTTCAGAGAGTGTCACATTGTGTCTCATAAGTGTCACAGTGTGTCTCAGATAGTCCGAGACAGACAAAAAGTGTCACAATCTGTCTTTGAGAGTGTCTCAGTGTGAAACAGTCTGTCAGATATTGTCACAATGTGTCTCAGATAGTCAGAGAGAGTCAGAGAGTGTCACAGATTGTCTCAGAGAGTGTCACATTGTGACAGTCTGTGAGAGAATGTTACATTGTATTTCAGAGTGTCACTGAGACACATTCTGACTCTCTCTGAGTGTCATAAAGTGTCTCAGGGAGAGTCAGAGAGTGTCAGCATTTGTCTCAGAGAGGGACACAGTCTGTCAGAGAATGTTACATTGTATTTCAGAGTGTGTCACAGAGAGAGAGACAGTAAGTGTCACAGTGTGTCATACTGTGTCAGTGTGAGTGTGTCAGTGTGAGTGTGTGAGTGTGTCAGTGTGAGTGTCACAGTGTGTGTGTCAGTGTGAGTGTGTCAGTGTGAGTGTGTCAGTGTGAGTGTCGCAGTGTGAGTGTCACAGTGTGAGTGTGACAGTGTGAGTGTCACAGTGTGAGTGTCACAGTGTGAGTGTGTCGGTGTTAGTGTCACGGTGTGAGTGTGTCAGTGTGAGTGTGTCAGTGTGAGTGTGTCAGTGTGAGTGTCACAGTGTGAGTGTGTCAGTGTGAGTGTGTCAGTGTGAGTGTCACAGTGTGAGTGTCACAGTGTGTGTGTCAGTGTGAGTGTGTCAGTGTGAGTGTGTCAGTGTGAGTGTCACAGTGTGAGTGTGTCAGTGTGAGTGTCACAGTGTGAGTGTCACAGTGTGAGTGTGTCAGTGTGAGTGTGTCAGTGTGAGTGTGTCAGTGTGAGTGTCACAGTGTGAGTGTGTCAGTGTGAGTGTGTCAGTGTGAGTGTCACAGTGTGAGTGTCACAGTGTGAGTGTGTCAGTGTGAGTGTGACAGTGTGAGTGTGACAGTGTGAGTGTCACAGTGTGAGTGTGACAGTGTGAGTGTCACAGTGTGAGTGTCACAGTGTGAGTGTGCCAGTGTGAGTGTGTCAGTGTGAGTGTCACAGTGTGAGTGTCACAGTGTGAGTGTGACAGTGTGAGTGTCACAGTGTGAGTGTGTCAGTGTGAGTGTGTCAGTGTGAGTGTCACGGTGTGAGTGTCACGGTGTGTGTCGGTGTGAGTGTGTCAGTGTCAGTGTGTCAGTGTGAGTGTGTCAGTGTGAGTGTCACAGTGTGAGTGTGTCAGTGTGAGTGTGTCAGTGTGAGTGTGTCAGTGTGAGTGTCACAGTGTGAGTGTGTCAGTGTGAGTGTGTCAGTGTGAGTATCACAGTGTGAGTGTCACAGTGTGAGTGTGTCAGTGTGAGTGTGTCAGTGTGGGTGTCACAGTGTGAGAGTCACAGCGTGAGTGTGACAGTGTGAGTGTGTCAGGGTGAGTGTCACAGTGTGAGTGTGACAGTGTGAGTGTGACAGTGAGAGTGTCACGGTGTGAGTGTCACGGTGTGAGTGTCACGGTGTGAGTGTGTCGGTGTGAGTGTGTCGGTGTGAGTGTCACAGTGTGAGTGTCACAGTGTGAGTGTGTCAGTGTGAGTGTGTCAGTGTGAGTGTCACAGTGTGAGTGTGTCAGTGTGAGTGTGTCAGTGTGAGTGTGTCAGTGTGAGTGTCACGGTGTGAGTGTGTCAGTGTGATTGTGTCAGTGTGAGTGTGTCAGTTTGAGTGTCACAGTGTGAGTGTCACAGTGTGAGTGTGTCAGTGTGAGTGTGTCAGTGTGAGTGTCACAGTGTGAGTGTCACAGTGTGAGTGTCAGTGTGAGTGTGTCAGTGTGAGTGTGTCAGTGTGAGTGTCACAGTGTGAGTGTGACAGTGTGAGTGTGTCGGTGTGAGTGTCACAGTGTGATTGTGACAGTGTGAGTGTGACAGTGTGAGTGTCACAGTGTGAGTGTCACAGTGTGAGTGTGTCAGTGTGAGTGTCACAGTGTGAGTGTCACAGTGTGAGTGTCACGGTGTGAGTGTCACAGTGTGAGTGTGTCAGTGTGAGTGTGTCAGTGTGAGTGTCACAGTGTGAGTGTCACAGTGGTGAGTGTGTCGGTGTGAGTGTGTCGTTGTGAGTGTGTCAGTGTGAGTGTGTCAGTGTGAGTGTGTCAGTGTGAGTGTCACGGTGTGAGTGTGTCAGTGTGAGTGTGTCAGTGTGAGTGTCACAGTGTGAGTGTGTCAGTGTGAGTGTGTCAGTGTGAGTGTCACAGTGTGAGTGTCACAGTGGTGAGTGTGTCAGTGTGAGTGTGTCAGTGTGAGTGTGTCAGTGTGAGTATCACAGTGTGAGTGAGTCAGTGTGAGTGTGTCAGTGTGAGTGTGTCAGTGTGAGTGTCACAGTGTGAGTGTGTCAGTGTGAGTGTGACAGTGTGAGTGTGTCAGTGTGAGTGTCACAGTGTGAGTGTGTCAGTGTGAGTGTGTCAGTGTGAGTGTGTCAGTGTGAGTGTGACAGTGTGAGTGTGACAGTGTGAGTGTCAGTGTGAGTGTGTCAGTGTGAGTGTGTCAGTGTGAGTGTCACAGTGTGAGTGTGACAGTGTGAGTGTGTCGGTGTGAGTGTCACAGTGTGATTGTGACAGTGTGAGTGTGACAGTGTGAGTGTCACAGTGTGAGTGTCACAGTGTGAGTGTGTCAGTGTGAGTGTCACAGTGTGAGTGTCACAGTGTGAGTGTCACGGTGTGAGTGTCACAGTGTGAGTGTGTCAGTGTGAGTGTGTCAGTGTGAGTGTCACAGTGTGAGTGTCACAGTGGTGAGTGTGTCGGTGTGAGTGTGTCGGTGTGAGTGTGTCGGTGTGAGTGTCACAGTGTGAGTGTGTCAGTGTGAGTGTGTCAGTGTGAGTGTGACAGTGTGAGTGTGACAGTGAGAGTGTCACGGTGTGAGTGTCACGGTGTGAGTGTCACGGTGTGAGTGTGTAGGTGTGAGTGTGTCGGTGTGAGTGTCACAGTGTGAGTGTCACAGTGTGAGTGTGTCAGTGTGAGTGTGTCAGTGTGAGTGTGTCAGTGTGAGTGTCACAGTGTGATTGTGACAGTGTGAGTGTGACAGTGTGAGTGTCACAGTGTGACTCTCTCTGAGTGTCATAAAGTGTCTCAGGGAGAGTCAGAGAGTGTCAGCATTTGTCTCAGAGAGGGACACAGTCTGTCAGAGAATGTTACATTGTATTTCAGAGTGTGTCACAGAGAGAGAGACAGTAAGTGTCACAGTGTGTCATACTGTGTCAGTGTGAGTGTGTCAGTGTGAGTGTGTGAGTGTGTCAGTGTGAGTGTCACAATGTGTGTGTCAGTGTGAGTGTGTCAGTGTGAGTGTGTCAGTGTGAGTGTCGCAGTGTGAGTGTCACAGTGTGAGTGTGACAGTGTGAGTGTCACAGTGTGAGTGTCACAGTGTGAGTGTGTCGGTGTTAGTGTCACGGTGTGAGTGTGTCAGTGTGAGTGTGTCAGTGTGAGTGTGTCAGTGTGAGTGTCACAGTGTGAGTGTGTCAGTGTGAGTGTGTCAGTGTGAGTGTCACAGTGTGAGTGTCACAGTGTGTGTGTCAGTGTGAGTGTGTCAGTGTGAGTGTGTCAGTGTGAGTGTCACAGTGTGAGTGTGTCAGTGTGAGTGTCACAGTGTGAGTGTCACAGTGTGAGTGTGTCAGTGTGAGTGTGTCAGTGTGAGTGTGTCAGTGTGAGTGTCACAGTGTGAGTGTGTCAGTGTGAGTGTGTCAGTGTGAGTGTCACAGTGTGAGTGTCACAGTGTGAGTGTGTCAGTGTGAGTGTGACAGTGTGAGTGTGACAGTGTGAGTGTCACAGTGTGAGTGTGACAGTGTGAGTGTCACAGTGTGAGTGTCACAGTGTGAGTGTGCCAGTGTGAGTGTGTCAGTGTGAGTGTCACAGTGTGAGTGTCACAGTGTGAGTGTGACAGTGTGAGTGTCACAGTGTGAGTGTGTCAGTGTGAGTGTGTCAGTGTGAGTGTCACGGTGTGAGTGTCACGGTGTGTGTCGGTGTGAGTGTGTCAGTGTCAGTGTGTCAGTGTGAGTGTGTCAGTGTGAGTGTCACAGTGTGAGTGTGTCAGTGTGAGTGAGTCAGTGTGAGTGTGTCAGTGTGAGTGTCACAGTGTGAGTGTGTCAGTGTGAGTGTGTCAGTGTGAGTATCACAGTGTGAGTGTCACAGTGTGAGTGTGTCAGTGTGAGTGTGTCAGTGTGGGTGTCACAGTGTGAGAGTCACAGCGTGAGTGTGACAGTGTGAGTGTGTCAGGGTGAGTGTCACAGTGTGAGTGTGACAGTGTGAGTGTGACAGTGAGAGTGTCACGGTGTGAGTGTCACGGTGTGAGTGTCACGGTGTGAGTGTGTCGGTGTGAGTGTGTCGGTGTGAGTGTCACAGTGTGAGTGTCACAGTGTGAGTGTGTCAGTGTGAGTGTGTCAGTGTGAGTGTCACAGTGTGAGTGTGTCAGTGTGAGTGTGTCAGTGTGAGTGTGTCAGTGTGAGTGTCACGGTGTGAGTGTGTCAGTGTGATTGTGTCAGTGTGAGTGTGTCAGTTTGAGTGTCACAGTGTGAGTGTCACAGTGTGAGTGTGTCAGTGTGAGTGTGTCAGTGTGAGTGTCACAGTGTGAGTGTCACAGTGTGAGTGTCAGTGTGAGTGTGTCAGTGTGAGTGTGTCAGTGTGAGTGTCACAGTGTGAGTGTGACAGTGTGAGTGTGTCGGTGTGAGTGTCACAGTGTGATTGTGACAGTGTGAGTGTGACAGTGTGAGTGTCACAGTGTGAGTGTCACAGTGTGAGTGTGTCAGTGTGAGTGTCACAGTGTGAGTGTCACAGTGTGAGTGTCACGGTGTGAGTGTCACAGTGTGAGTGTGTCAGTGTGAGTGTGTCAGTGTGAGTGTCACAGTGTGAGTGTCACAGTGGTGAGTGTGTCGGTGTGAGTGTGTCGGTGTGAGTGTGTCAGTGTGAGTGTGTCAGTGTGAGTGTGTCAGTGTGAGTGTCACGGTGTGAGTGTGTCAGTGTGAGTGTGTCAGTGTGAGTGTCACAGTGTGAGTGTGTCAGTGTGAGTGTGTCAGTGTGAGTGTCACAGTGTGAGTGTCACAGTGGTGAGTGTGTCAGTGTGAGTGTCACAGTGTGAGTGTCACAGTGGTGAGTGTGTCAGTGTGAGTGTGTCAGTGTGAGTGTGTCAGTGTGAGTATCACAGTGTGAGTGAGTCAGTGTGAGTGTGTCAGTGTGAGTGTGTCAGTGTGAGTGTCACAGTGTGAGTGTGTCAGTGTGAGTGTGACAGTGTGAGTGTGTCAGTGTGAGTGTCACAGTGTGAGTGTGTCAGTGTGAGTGTGTCAGTGTGAGTGTGTCAGTGTGAGTGTGACAGTGTGAGTGTGACAGTGTGAGTGTCAGTGTGAGTGTGTCAGTGTGAGTGTGTCAGTGTGAGTGTCACAGTGTGAGTGTGACAGTGTGAGTGTGTCGGTGTGAGTGTCACAGTGTGATTGTGACAGTGTGAGTGTGACAGTGTGAGTGTGACAGTGTGAGTGTCACAGTGTGAGTGTGTCAGTGTGAGTGTCACAGTGTGAGTGTCACAGTGTGAGTGTCACGGTGTGAGTGTCACAGTGTGAGTGTGTCAGTGTGAGTGTGTCAGTGTGAGTGTCACAGTGTGAGTGTCACAGTGGTGAGTGTGTCGGTGTGAGTGTGTCGGTGTGAGTGTGTCGGTGTGAGTGTCACAGTGTGAGTGTGTCAGTGTGAGTGTGTCAGTGTGAGTGTGACAGTGTGAGTGTGACAGTGAGAGTGTCACGGTGTGAGTGTCACGGTGTGAGTGTCACGGTGTGAGTGTGTAGGTGTGAGTGTGTCGGTGTGAGTGTCACAGTGTGAGTGTCACAGTGTGAGTGTGTCAGTGTGAGTGTGTCAGTGTGAGTGTGTCAGTGTGAGTGTCACTGTGTGAGTGTGTCAGTGTGATTGTGTCAGTGTGAGTGTGTCAGTTTGAGTGTCACAGTGTGAGTGTCACAGTGTGAGTGTGTCAGTGTGAGTGTGTCAGTGTGAGTGTCACAGTGTGAGTGTCACAGTGCGAGTGTCAGTGTGAGTGTGTCAGTGTGAGTGTGTCAGTGTGAGTGTCACAGTGTGAGTGTGACAGTGTGAGTGTGTCGGTGTGAGTGTCACAGTGTGATTGTGACAGTGTGAGTGTGACAGTGTGAGTGTGACAGTGTGAGTGTCACAGTGTGAGTGTGTCAGTGTGAGTGTCACAGTGTGAGTGTCACAGTGTGAGTGTCACGGTGTGAGTGTCACAGTGTGAGTGTGTCAGTGTGAGTGTGTCAGTGTGAGTGTCACAGTGTGAGTGTCACAGTGGTGAGTGTGTCGGTGTGAGTGTGTCGGTGTGAGTGTGTCGGTGTGAGTGTCACAGTGTGAGTGTGTCAGTGTGAGTGTGTCAGTGTGAGTGTCACGGTGTGAGTGTGTCAGTGTGAGTGTGTCAGTGTGAGTGTCACAGTGTGAGTGTGTCAGTGTGAGTGTGTCAGTGTGAGTGTCACAGTGTGAGTGTCACAGTGGTGGGTGTGTCAGTGTGAGTGTGTCAGTGTGAGTGTGTCAGTGTGAGTATCACAGTGTGAGTGAGTCAGTGTGAGTGTGTCAGTGTGAGTGTGTCAGTGTGAGTGTCACAGTGTGAGTGTGTCAGTGTGAGTGTGACAGTGTGAGTGTCACAGTGTGAGTGTCACAGTGTGAGTGTATCAGTGTGAGTGTCACAGTGTGAGTGTGTCAGTGTGAGTGTGTCAGTGTGAGTGTGACAGTGTGAGTGTGACAGTGTGAGTGTCACAGTGTGAGTGTGACAGTGTGAGTGATACAGTGTGAGTGTCACTGTGTGAGTGTCACAGTGTGAGTGTCACAGTGTGAGTGTGACAGTGTGAGTGTCACAGTGTGAGTGTGACAGTGTGAGTGTGACAGTGTGAGTGTCACAGTGTGAGTGTCACAGTGTGAGTGTGTCAGTGTGTGTGTGTCAGTGTGAGTGTCACAGTGTGAGTGTCACAGTGTGAGTGTGTCAGTGTGAGTGTGACAGTGAGGGTGTGACAGTGTGAGTGTGTCAGTGTGAGTGTCACAGTGTGAGTGTCACAGTGTGAGTGTGTCAGTGTCAGTGTGTCAGTGTGAGTGTGTCGGTGTGATTGTGTCGGTGTGAGTGTGTCGGTGTGAGTGTGTCGGTGTGAGTGTCACAGTGTGAGTGTGTCAGTGTGAGTGTGTCAGTGTGAGTGTGTCAGTGTGAGTGTCACAGTGTGAGTGTGTCAGTGTGAGTGTGTCAGAGTGAGTGTCACAGTGTGAGTGTCACAGTGGTGAGTGTGTCAGTGTGAGTGTGTCAGTGTGAGTGTGTCAGTGTGAGTATCACAGTGTGAGTGAGTCAGTGTGAGTGTGTCAGTGTGAGTGTGTCAGTGTGAGTGTCACAGTGTGAGTGTGTCAGTGTGAGTGTGACAGTGTGAGTGTCACAGTGTGAGTGTCACAGTGTGAGTGTATCAGTGTGAGTGTCACAGTGTGAGTGTGTCAGTGTGAGTGTGACAGTGTGAGTGTGACAGTGTGAGTGTCACAGTGTGAGTGTCACAGTGTGAGTGATACAGTGTGAGTGTCACTGTGTGAGTGTCACAGTGTGAGTGTCACAGTGTGAGTGTGACAGTGTGAGTGTCACAGTGTGAGTGTGACAGTGTGAGTGTGACAGTGTGAGTGTCACAGTGTGAGTGTCACAGTGTGAGTGTGTCAGTGTGAGTGTGTCAGTGTGAGTGTCACAGTGTGAGTATCACAGTGTGAGTGTGTCAGTGTGAGTGTGACAGTGAGGGTGTGACAGTGTGAGTGTGTCAGTGTGAGTGTCACAGTGTGAGTGTCACAGTGTGAGTGTGTCAGTGTGAGTGTGTCAGTGTCAGTGTGTCAGTGTGAGTGTGTCGGTGTGAGTGTGTCGGTGTGAGTGTGTCGGTGTGAGTGTCACAGTGTGAGTGTGTCAGTGTGAGTGTGTCAGTGTGAGTGTCACAGTGTGAGTGTGACAGTGTGAGTGTCACAGTGTGAGTGTGTCAGTGTGAGTGTCACAGTGTGACTGTCACAGTGTGAGTGTGTCAGTGTGAGTGTCACAGTGTGAGTGTGTCAGTGTGAGTGTGTCAGTGTGAGTGTGTCAGTGTGAGTGTCACGGTGTGAGTGTGTCAGTGTGAGTGTCACAGTGTGAGTGTCACAGTGTGAGTGTGACAGTGTGAGTGTCACATTGTGAGTGTCACAGTGTGAGTGTGTCGGTGTGAGTGTCACAGTGTGAGTGTGTCGCTGTGAGTGTGTCAGTGTGAGTGTGTCAGTGTGAGTTTCACAGTGTGAGTGTCACAGTGTGAGTGTGTCGGTGTGAGTGTCACAGTGTGAGTGTCACAGTGTGAGTGTGTCAGTGTGAGTGTCACAGTGTGAGTGTGTCAGTGTGAATGTGTCAGTGTCAGTGTGACAGTGTGAGTGTCACGGTGTGAGTGTCACGGTGTGGGTGTCACGGTGTGAGTGTCACGGTGTGAGTGTGTCAGTGTGAGTGTGTCAGTGTGAGTGTGTCAGTGAGAGTGTCACAGTGTGAGTGTCATTGTGTGAGTGTCACGGTGTGAGTGTCACGGTGTGAGTGTGTCGGTGTGAGTGTGTCGGTGTGAGTGTCACAGTGTGAGTGTCACAGTGTGAGTGTGTCAGTGTGAGTGTCACAGTGTGAGTGTCACAGTGTGAGTGTCACGGTGTAAGTGTCACAGTGTGAGTGTGTCAGTGTGAGTGTGTCAGTGTGAGTGTCACAGTGTGAGTGTCACAGTGGTGAGTGTGTCGGTGTGAGTGTGTCGGTGTGAGTGTGTCGGTGTGAGAGTCACAGTGTGAGTGTGTCAGGGTGAGTGTGTCAGTGTGAGTGTGTCAGTGTGAGTGTCACGGTGTGAGTGTGTCAGTGTGAGTGTGTCAGTGTGAGTGTCACAGTGTGAGTGTGTCAGTGTGAGTGTCACAGTGTGAGTGTCACAGTGGTGAGTGTGTCAGTGTGAGTGTGTCAGTGTGAGTGTGTCAGTGTGAGTGTGTCAGTGTGAGTATCACAGTGTGAGTGAGTCAGTGTGAGTGTGTCAGTGTGAGTGTGTCAGTGTGAGTGTCACAGTGTGAGTGTGTCAGTGTGAGTGTGACAGTGTGAGTGTCACAGTGTGAGTGTCACAGTGTGAGTGTATCAGTGTGAGTGTCACAGTGTGAGTGTGTCAGTGTGAGTGTGACAGTGTGAGTGTGACAGTGTGAGTGTCACAGTGTGAGTGTGACAGTGTGAGTGATACAGTGTGAGTGTCACTGTGTGAGTGTCACAGTGTGAGTGTCACAGTGTGAGTGTGACAGTGTGAGTGTCACAGTGTGAGTGTGACAGTGTGAGTGTGACAGTGTGAGTGTCACAGTGTGAGTGTCACAGTGTGAGTGTGTCAGTGTGAGTGTGTCAGTGTGAGTGTCACAGTGTGAGTGTCACAGTGTGAGTGTGTCAGTGTGAGTGTGACAGTGAGGGTGTGACAGTGTGAGTGTGTCAGTGTGAGTGTCACAGTGTGAGTGTCACAGTGTGAGTGTGTCAGTGTGAGTGTGTCAGTGTCAGTGTGTCAGTGTGAGTGTGTCGGTGTGAGTGTGTCGGTGTGAGTGTGTCGGTGTGAGAGTCACAGTGTGAGTGTGTCAGTGTGAGTGTGTCGGTGTGAGTGTGTCAGTGTGAGTGTCACAGTGTGAGTGTGACAGTGTGAGTGTGTCAGTGTGAGTGTGTCAGTGTGAGTGTGTCAGTGTGAGTGTCACGGTGTGAGTGTGTCAGTGTGAGTGTGTCAGTGTGAGTGTCACAGTGTGAGTGTGTCAGTGTGAGTGTGTCAGTGTGAGTGTCACAGTGTGAGTGTCACAGTGGTGAGTGTGTCAGTGTGAGTGTGTCAGTGTGAGTGTGTCAGTGTGAGTATCACAGTGTGAGTGAGTCAGTGTGAGTGTGTCAGTGTGAGTGTGTCAGTGTGAGTGTCACAGTGTGAGTGTGTCAGTGTGAGTGTGACAGTGTGAGTGTCACAGTGTGAGTGTCACAGTGTGAGTGTATCAGTGTGAGTGTCACAGTGTGAGTGTGTCAGTGTGAGTGTGTCAGTGTGAGTGTGACAGTGTGAGTGTGACAGTGTGAGTGTCACAGTGTGAGTGTGACAGTGTGAGTGATACAGTGTGAGTGTCACTGTGTGAGTGTCACAGTGTGAGTGTCGCAGTGTGAGTGTGACAGTGTGAGTGTCACAGTGTGAGTGTGACAGTGTGAGTGTGACAGTGTGAGTGTCACAGTGTGAGTGTCACAGTGTGAGTGTGTCAGTGTGAGTGTGTCAGTGTGAGTGTGTCAGTGTGAGTGTGTCAGTGTGAGTGTCACAGTGTGAGTGTGTCAGTGTGAGTGTGTCAGTGTGAGTGTGTCAGTGTGAGTGTCACGGTGTGAGTGTGTCAGTGTGAGTGTGTCAGTGTGAGTGTCACAGTGTGAGTGTGTCAGTGTGAGTGTGTCAGTGTGAGTGTCACAGTGTGAGTGTCACAGTGGTGAGTGTGTCAGTGTGAGTGTGTCAGTGTGAGTGTGTCAGTGTGAGTATCACAGTGTGAGTGAGTCAGTGTGAGTGTGTCAGTGTGAGTGTGTCAGTGTGAGTGTCACAGTGTGAGTGTGTCAGTGTGAGTGTGTCAGTGTGAGTGTGACAGTGTGAGTGTGACAGTGTGAGTGTGTCAGTGTGAGTGTGTCAGTGTGAGTGTCACGGTGTGAGTGTCACAGTGTGAGTGTGACAGTGTGAGTGTCACAGTGGGAGTGTGACAGTGTGAGTGTGACAGTGTGAGTGTCACAGTGTGAGTGTCACAGTGTGAGTGTGTCAGTGTGAGTGTGTCAGTGTGAGTGTCACAGTGTGAGTGTCACAGTGTGAGTGTGTCAGTGTGAGTGTGACAGTGAGGGTGTGACAGTGTGAGTGTGTCAGTGTGAGTGTCACAGTGTGAGTGTCACAGTGTGAGTGTGTCAGTGTGAGTGTGTCAGTGTCAGCGTGTCAGTGTGAGTGTGTCGGTGTGAGTGTGTCGGTGTGAGTGTGTCGGTGTGAGTGTCACAGTGTGAGTGTGTCAGTGTGAGTGTGTCAGTGTGAGTGTGTCAGTGTGAGTGTCACAGTGTGAGTGTGACAGTGTGAGTGTGACAGTGTGAGTGTGTCAGTGTGAGTGTCACAGTGTGAGTGTCACAGTGTGAGTGTGTCAGTGTGAGTGTCACAGTGTGAGTGTGTCAGTGTGAGTGTGTCAGTGTGAGTGTGTCAGTGTGAGTGTCACGGTGTGAGTGTGTCAGTGTGAGTGTCACAGTGTGAGTGTCACAGTGTGAGTGTGACAGTGTGAGTGTCACAGTGTGAGTGTCACAGTGTGAGTGTGTCAGTGTGAGTGTGACAGTGAGGGTGTGACAGTGTGAGTGTGTCAGTGTGAGTGTCACAGTGTGAGTGTCACAGTGTGAGTGTGTCAGTGTGAGTGTGTCAGTGTCAGCGTGTCAGTGTGAGTGTGTCGGTGTGAGTGTGTCGGTGTGAGTGTGTCGGTGTGAGTGTCACAGTGTGAGTGTGTCAGTGTGAGTGTGTCAGTGTGAGTGTGTCAGTGTGAGTGTCACAGTGTGAGTGTGACAGTGTGAGTGTGTCAGTGTGAGTGTGTCAGTGTGAGTATCACAGTGTGAGTGAGTCAGTGTGAGTGTGTCAGTGTGAGTGTGTCAGTGTGAGTGTCACAGTGTGAGTGTGTCAGTGTGAGTGTGACAGTGTGAGTGTCACAGTGTGAGTGTCACAGTGTGAGTGTATCAGTGTGAGTGTCACAGTGTGAGTGTGTCAGTGTGAGTGTGTCAGTGTGAGTGTGACAGTGTGAGTGTGACAGTGTGAGTGTCACAGTGTGAGTGTGACAGTGTGAGTGATACAGTGTGAGTGTCACTGTGTGAGTGTCACAGTGTGAGTGTCACAGTGTGAGTGTGACAGTGTGAGTGTCACAGTGGGAGTGTGACAGTGTGAGTGTGACAGTGTGAGTGTCACAGTGTGAGTGTCACAGTGTGAGTGTGTCAGTGTGAGTGTGTCAGTGTGAGTGTCACAGTGTGAGTGTCACAGTGTGAGTGTGTCAGTGTGAGTGTGACAGTGAGGGTGTGACAGTGTGAGTGTGTCAGTGTGAGTGTCACAGTGTGAGTGTCACAGTGTGAGTGTGTCAGTGTGAGTGTGTCAGTGTCAGCGTGTCAGTGTGAGTGTGTCGGTGTGAGTGTGTCGGTGTGAGTGTGTCGGTGTGAGTGTCACAGTGTTGTGTGTCAGTGTGAGTGTGTCAGTGTGAGTGTGTCAGTGTGAGTGTCACAGTGTGAGTGTGACAGTGTGAGTGTGACAGTGTGAGTGTCACAGTGTGAGTGTGTCAGTGTGAGTGTCACAGTGTGAGTGTGTCAGTGTGAGTGTGTCAGTGTGAGTGTGTCAGTGTGAGTGTCACGGTGTGAGTGTGTCAGTGTGAGTGTCACAGTGTGAGTGTCACAGTGTGAGTGTGACAGTGTGAGTGTCACAGTGTGAGTGTCACAGTGTGAGTGTGTCGGTGTGAGTGTCACAGTGTGAGTGTGTCGGTGTGAGTGTGTCAGTGTGAGTGTGTCAGTGTGAGTGTCACAGTGTGAGTGTCACAGTGTGAGTGTGTCGGTGTGAGTGTCACAGTGTGAGTGTGTCAGTGTGAGTGTGTCAGTGTGAGTGTGAGTGTGTCAGTGTGAGTGTGTCAGTGTGAGTGTCACGGTGTGAGTGTGTCAGTGTGAGTGTCACAGTGTGAGTGTCACAGTGTGAGTGTGTCGGTGTGAGTGTCACAGTGTGAGTGTGTCGGTGTGAGTGTGTCAGTGTGAGTGTGTCAGTGTGAGTGTCACAGTGTGAGTGTGTCGGTGTGAGTGTCACAGTGTGAGTGTCACAGTGTGAGTGTGTCAGTGTGAGTGTCACAGTGTGAGTGTGTCAGTGTGAGTGTGTCAGTGTGAGAGTGTCAGTGTGAGTGTCACGGTGTGAGTGTGTCAGTGTGAGTGTCACAGTGTGAGTGTCACAGTGTGAGTGTGACAGTGTGAGTGTCACAGTGTGAGTGTCACAGTGTGAGTGTGTCGGTGTGAGTGTCACAGTGTGAGTGTGTCGGTGTGAGTGTGTCAGTGTGAGTGTGTCAGTGTGAGTGTCACAGAGTGAGTGTCACAGTGTGAGTGTGTCGGTGTGAGTGTCACAGTGTGAGTGTCACAGTGTGAGTGTGTCAGTGTGAGTGTGTCAGTGTGAGTGTGTCAGTGTGAGTGTGACAGTGTGAGTGTCACAGTGTGAGTGTGTCAGTGTGAGTGTGTCAGTGTGAGTGTCACAGTGTGAGTGTCACAGTGTGAGTGTGTCAGTGTGAGTGTCACAGTGTGAGAGTGACAGTGTGAGTGTGTCAGTGTGAGTGTCACAGTGTGAGTGTGTCAGTGTGAGTGTGTCAGTGTGAGTGTGTCAGTGTGAGTGTCACGGTGTGAGTGTGTCAGTGTGAGTGTCACAGTGTGAGTGTCACAGTGTGAGTGTGACAGTGTGAGTGTCACAGTGTGAGTGTCACAGTGTGAGTGTGTCGGTGTGAGTGTCACAGTGTGAGTGTGTCGGTGTGAGTGTGTCAGTGTGAGTGTGTCAGTGTGAGTGTCACAGTGTGAGTGTCACAGTGTGAGTGTGTCAGTGTGAGTGTGTCAGTGTGAGTGTGTCAGTGTGAGTGTGACAGTGTGAGTGTCACAGTGTGAGTGTGTCAGTGTGAATGTGTCAGTGTGAGTGTGTCAGTGTGAGTGTCACGGTGTGAGTGTCACGGTGTGGGTGTCACGGTGTGAGTGTCACGGTGTGAGTGTGTCAGTGTGAGTGATGCCGTGTGAGTGTGTCAGTGAGAGTGTCACAGTGTGAGTGTCATTGTGTGAGTGTCACGGTGTGAGTGTCACGGTGTGAGTGTGTCGGTGTGAGTGTGTCGGTGTGAGTGTCACAGTGAGAGTTTCACAGTGTGAGTGTGTCGGTGTGAGTGTGTCGGTGTGAGTGTCACGGTGTGAGTGTCACGGTGTGAGTGTGTCAGTGTGAGTGTGTCAGTGTGAGTGTGTCAGTGAGAGTGTCACGGTGTGAGTGTCATGGTGTGAGTGTCACGGTGTGAGTGTCACGGTGTGAGTCTGTCAGTGTGAGTGTGTCGGTGTGAGTGTCACAGTGTGAGTGTCACAGTGTGAGTGTGTCAGTGTGAGTGTGTCAGTGTGAGTGTGTCAGTGTGAGTGTCACAGTGTGAGTGTGACAGTGTGAGTGTCACAGTGTGAGTGTCACAGTGTGAGTGTCACAGTGTGAGTGTGACAGTGTGAGTGTCACAGTATGAGTGTCACAGTGTGGGTGTCACAGTGTGAGTGTCATGGTGTGAGTGTCACGGTGTGAGTGTCACGGTGTGAGTGTGTCGGTGTGAGTGTGTCGGTGTAAGTGTCACAGTGAGAGTGTCACAGTGTGAGTGTGTCGGTGTGAGTGTGTCGGTGTGAGTGTCACGGTGTGAGTGTCACGGTGTGAGTGTGTAAGTGTGAGTGTGTCAGTGTGTTTGTGTCAGTGAGAGTGTCACGGTGTGAGTGTCATGGTGTGAGTGTCACGGTGTGAGTGTCACGGTGTGAGTCTGTCGGTGTGAGTGTGTCGGTGTGAGTGTCACAGTGTGAGTGTGTCAGTGTGAGTGTGTCAGTGTGAGTGTGTCAGTGTGAGTGTCACAGTGTGAGTGTGTCAGTGTGAGTGTGTCAGTGTGAGTGTGTCAGTGTGAGTGTCACGGTGTGAGTGTGTCAGTGTGAGTGTGTCAGTGTGAGTGTCACAGTGTGAGTGTGTCAGTGTGAGTGTGTCAGTGTGAGTGTCACAGTGTGAGTGTCACAGTGGTGAGTGTGTCAGTGTGAGTGTGTCAGTGTGAGTGTGTCAGTGTGAGTATCACAGTGTGAGTGAGTCAGTGTGAGTGTGTCAGTGTGAGTGTGTCAGTGTGAGTGTCACAGTGTGAGTGTGTCAGTGTGAGTGTGACAGTGTGAGTGTCACAGTGTGAGTGTCACAGTGTGAGTGTATCAGTGTGAGTGTCACAGTGTGAGTGTGTCAGTGTGAGTGTGTCAGTGTGAGTGTGACAGTGTGAGTGTGACAGTGTGAGTGTCACAGTGTGAGTGTGACAGTGTGAGTGATACAGTGTGAGTGTCACTGTGTGAGTGTCACAGTGTGAGTGTCACAGTGGGAGTGTGACAGTGTGAGTGTGACAGTGTGAGTGTCACAGTGTGAGTGTCACAGTGTGAGTGTGTCAGTGTGAGTGTGTCAGTGTGAGTGTCACAGTGTGAGTGTCACAGTGTGAGTGTGTCAGTGTGAGTGTGACAGTGAGGGTGTGACAGTGTGAGTGTGTCAGTGTGAGTGTCACAGTGTGAGTGTCACAGTGTGAGTGTGTCAGTGTGAGTGTGTCAGTGTCAGCGTGTCAGTGTGAGTGTGTCGGTGTGAGTGTGTCGGTGTGAGTGTGTCGGTGTGAGTGTCACAGTGTGAGTGTGTCAGTGTGAGTGTGTCAGTGTGAGTGTGTCAGTGTGAGTGTCACAGTGTGAGTGTGACAGTGTGAGTGTGTCAGTGTGAGTGTGTCAGTGTGAGTATCACAGTGTGAGTGAGTCAGTGTGAGTGTGTCAGTGTGAGTGTGTCAGTGTGAGTGTCACAGTGTGAGTGTGTCAGTGTGAGTGTGACAGTGTGAGTGTCACAGTGTGAGTGTCACAGTGTGAGTGTATCAGTGTGAGTGTCACAGTGTGAGTGTGTCAGTGTGAGTGTGTCAGTGTGAGTGTGACAGTGTGAGTGTGACAGTGTGAGTGTCACAGTGTGAGTGTGACAGTGTGAGTGATACAGTGTGAGTGTCACTGTGTGAGTGTCACAGTGTGAGTGTCACAGTGTGAGTGTGACAGTGTGAGTGTCACAGTGGGAGTGTGACAGTGTGAGTGTGACAGTGTGAGTGTCACAGTGTGAGTGTCACAGTGTGAGTGTGTCAGTGTGAGTGTGTCAGTGTGAGTGTCACAGTGTGAGTGTCACAGTGTGAGTGTGTCAGTGTGAGTGTGACAGTGAGGGTGTGACAGTGTGAGTGTGTCAGTGTGAGTGTCACAGTGTGAGTGTCACAGTGTGAGTGTGTCAGTGTGAGTGTGTCAGTGTCAGCGTGTCAGTGTGAGTGTGTCGGTGTGAGTGTGTCGGTGTGAGTGTGTCGGTGTGAGTGTCACAGTGTTGTGTGTCAGTGTGAGTGTGTCAGTGTGAGTGTGTCAGTGTGAGTGTCACAGTGTGAGTGTGACAGTGTGAGTGTGACAGTGTGAGTGTGTCAGTGTGAGTGTCACAGTGTGAGTGTCACAGTGTGAGTGTGTCAGTGTGAGTGTCACAGTGTGAGTGTGTCAGTGTGAGTGTGTCAGTGTGAGTGTGTCAGTGTGAGTGTCACGGTGTGAGTGTGTCAGTGTGAGTGTCACAGTGTGAGTGTCACAGTGTGAGTGTGACAGTGTGAGTGTCACAGTGTGAGTGTCACAGTGTGAGTGTGTCGGTGTGAGTGTCACAGTGTGAGTGTGTCGGTGTGAGTGTGTCAGTGTGAGTGTGTCAGTGTGAGTGTCACAGTGTGAGTGTCACAGTGTGAGTGTGTCGGTGTGAGTGTCACAGTGTGAGTGTGTCAGTGTGAGTGTGTCAGTGTGAGTGTGAGTGTGTCAGTGTGAGTGTGTCAGTGTGAGTGTCACGGTGTGAGTGTGTCAGTGTGAGTGTCACAGTGTGAGTGTCACAGTGTGAGTGTGTCGGTGTGAGTGTCACAGTGTGAGTGTGTCGGTGTGAGTGTGTCAGTGTGAGTGTGTCAGTGTGAGTGTCACAGTGTGAGTGTCACAGTGTGAGTGTGTCGGTGTGAGTGTCACAGTGTGAGTGTCACAGTGTGAGTGTGTCAGTGTGAGTGTCACAGTGTGAGTGTGTCAGTGTGAGTGTGTCAGTGTGAGAGTGTCAGTGTGAGTGTCACGGTGTGAGTGTGTCAGTGTGAGTGTCACAGTGTGAGTGTCACAGTGTGAGTGTGACAGTGTGAGTGTCACAGTGTGAGTGTCACAGTGTGAGTGTGTCGGTGTGAGTGTCACAGTGTGAGTGTGTCGGTGTGAGTGTGTCAGTGTGAGTGTGTCAGTGTGAGTGTCACAGAGTGAGTGTCACAGTGTGAGTGTGTCGGTGTGAGTGTCACAGTGTGAGTGTCACAGTGTGAGTGTGTCAGTGTGAGTGTGTCAGTGTGAGTGTGTCAGTGTGAGTGTGACAGTGTGAGTGTCACAGTGTGAGTGTGTCAGTGTGAGTGTGTCAGTGTGAGTGTCACAGTGTGAGTGTCACAGTGTGAGTGTGTCAGTGTGAGTGTCACAGTGTGAGAGTGACAGTGTGAGTGTGTCAGTGTGAGTGTCACAGTGTGAGTGTGTCAGTGTGAGTGTGTCAGTGTGAGTGTGTCAGTGTGAGTGTCACGGTGTGAGTGTGTCAGTGTGAGTGTCACAGTGTGAGTGTCACAGTGTGAGTGTGACAGTGTGAGTGTCACAGTGTGAGTCTCACAGTGTGAGTGTGTCGGTGTGAGTGTCACAGTGTGAGTGTGTCGGTGTGAGTGTGTCAGTGTGAGTGTGTCAGTGTGAGTGTCACAGTGTGAGTGTGTCTGTGTGAGTGTCACAGTGTGAGTGTGTCAGTGTGAGTGTGTCAGTGTGAGTGTGTCAGTGTGAGTGTGACAGTGTGAGTGTCACAGTGTGAGTGTGTCTGTGTGAATGTGTCAGTGTGAGTGTGTCAGTGTGAGTGTCACGGTGTGAGTGTCACGGTGTGGGTGTCACGGTGTGAGTGTCACGGTGTGAGTGTGTCAGTGTGAGTGATGCCGTGTGAGTGTGTCAGTGAGAGTGTCACAGTGTGAGTGTCATTGTGTGAGTGTCACGGTGTGAGTGTCACGGTGTGAGTGTGTCGGTGTGAGTGTGTCGGTGTGAGTGTCACAGTGAGAGTGTCACAGTGTGAGTGTGTCGGTGTGAGTGTGTCGGTGTGAGTGTCACGGTGTGAGTGTCACGGTGTGAGTGTGTCAGTGTGAGTGTGTCAGTGTGAGTGTGTCAGTGAGAGTGTCACGGTGTGAGTGTCATGGTGTGAGTGTCACGGTGTGAGTGTCACGGTGTGAGTCTGTCAGTGTGAGTGTGTCGGTGTGAGTGTCACAGTGTGAGTGTCACAGTGTGAGTGTGTCAGTGTGAGTGTGTCAGTGTGAGTGTGTCAGTGTGAGTGTCACAGTGTGAGTGTGACAGTGTGAGTGTCACAGTGTGAGTGTCACAGTGTGAGTGTCACAGTGTGAGTGTGACAGTGTGAGTGTCACAGTATGAGTGTCACAGTGTGGGTGTCACAGTGTGAGTGTCATGGTGTGAGTGTCACGGTGTGAGTGTCACGGTGTGAGTGTGTCGGTGTGAGTGTGTCGGTGTAAGTGTCACAGTGAGAGTGTCACAGTGTGAGTGTGTCGGTGTGAGTGTGTCGGTGTGAGTGTCACGGTGTGAGTGTCACGGTGTGAGTGTGTAAGTGTGAGTGTGTCAGTGTGTTTGTGTCAGTGAGAGTGTCACGGTGTGAGTGTCATGGTGTGAGTGTCACGGTGTGAGTGTCACGGTGTGAGTCTGTCGGTGTGAGTGTGTCGGTGTGAGTGTCACAGTGTGAGTGTGTCAGTGTGAGTGTGTCAGTGTGAGTGTGTCAGTGTGAGTGTCACAGTGTGAGTGTGTCAGTGTGAGTGTGTCAGTGTGAGTGTGTCAGTGTGAGTGTCATGGTGTGAGTGTGTCAGTGTGAGTGTGTCAGTGTGAGTGTCACAGTGTGAGTGTGTCAGTGTGAGTGTGTCAGTGTGAGTGTCACAGTGTGAGTGTCACAGTGGTGAGTGTGTCAGTGTGAGTGTGTCAGTGTGAGTGTGTCAGTGTGAGTATCACAGTGTGAGTGAGTCAGTGTGAGTGTGTCAGTGTGAGTGTGTCAGTGTGAGTGTCACAGTGTGAGTGTGTCAGTGTGAGTGTGACAGTGTGAGTGTCACAGTGTGAGTGTCACAGTGTGAGTGTATCAGTGTGAGTGTCACAGTGTGAGTGTGTCAGTGTGAGTGTGTCAGTGTGAGTGTGACAGTGTGAGTGTGACAGTGTGAGTGTCACAGTGTGAGTGTGACAGTGTGAGTGATACAGTGTGAGTGTCACTGTGTGAGTGTCACAGTGTGAGTGTCACAGTGTGAGTGTGACAGTGTGAGTGTCACAGTGGGAGTGTGACAGTGTGAGTGTGACAGTGTGAGTGTCACAGTGTGAGTGTCACAGTGTGAGTGTGTCAGTGTGAGTGTGTCAGTGTGAGTGTCACAGTGTGAGTGTCACAGTGTGAGTGTGTCAGTGTGAGTGTGACAGTGAGGGTGTGACAGTGTGTGTGTCAGTGTGAGTGTCACAGTGTGAGTGTCACAGTGTGAGTGTGTCAGTGTGAGTGTGTCAGTTTCAGCGTGTCAGTGTGAGTGTGTCGGTGTGAGTGTGTCGGTGTGAGTGTGTCGGTGTGAGTGTCACAGTGTGAGTGTGTCAGTGTGAGTGTGTCAGTGTGAGTGTGTCAGTGTGAGTGTCACAGTGTGAGTGTGACAGTGTGAGTGTGACAGTGTGAGTGTGTCAGTGTGAGTGTCACAGTGTGAGTGTCACAGTGTGAGTGTGTCAGTGTGAGTGTCACAGTGTGAGTGTGTCAGTGTGAGTGTGTCAGTGTGAGTGTGTCAGTGTGAGTGTCACGGTGCGAGTGTGTCAGTGTGAGTGTCACAGTGTGAGTGTCACAGTGTGAGTGTGACAGTGTGAGTGTCACAGTGTGAGTGTCACAGTGTGAGTGTGTCGGTGTGAGTGTCACAGTGTGAGTGTGTCGGTGTGAGTGTGTCAGTGTGAGTGTGTCAGTGTGAGTGTCACAGTGTGAGTGTCACAGTGTGAGTGTGTCGGTGTGAGTGTCACAGTGTGAGTGTCACAGTGTGAGTGTGTCAGTGTGAGTGTGTCAGTGTGAGCGTGTCAGTGTGAGTGTGTCAGTGTGAGTGTCACGGTGTGAGTGTGTCAGTGTGAGTGTGACAGTGTGAGTGTCACAGTGTGAGTGTGTCGGTGTGAGTGTCACAGTGTGAGTGTGTCGGTGTGAGTGTGTCAGTGTGAGTGTGTCAGTGAGAGTGTCACGGTGTGAGTGTCATGGTGTGAGTGTCACGGTGTGAGTGTCACGGTGTGAGTCTGTCGGTGTGAGTGTGTCGGTGTGAGTGTCACAGTGTGAGTGTCACAGTGTGAGTGTGTCAGTGTGAGTGTGTCAGTGTGAGTGTGTCAGTGTGAGTGTCACAGTGTGAGTGTGACAGTGTGAGTGTGACAGTGTGAGTGTCACAGTGTGAGTGTCACAGTGTGAGTGTGACAGTGTGAGTGTCACAGTATGAGTGTCACAGTGTGGGTGTCACAGTGTGAGTGTCATGGTGTGAGTGTCACGGTGTGAGTGTCACGGTGTGAGTGTGTCGGTGTGAGTGTGTCGGTGTGAGTGTCACAGTGAGAGTGTCACAGTGTGAGTGTGTCGGTGTGAGTGTGTCGGTGTGAGTGTCACGGTGTGAGTGTCACGGTGTGAGTGTGTCAGTGTGAGTGTGTCAGTGTGTTTGTGTCAGTGAGAGTGTCACGGTGTGAGTGTCATGGTGTGAGTGTCACGGTGTGAGTGTCACGGTGTGAGTCTGTCGGTGTGAGTGTGTCGGTGTGAGTGTCACAGTGTGAGAGTCACAGTGTGAGTGTGTCAGTGTGAGTGTGTCAGTGTGAGTGTCACAGTGTGAGTGTGACAGTGTGAGTGTGACAGTGTGAGTGTCACAGTGTGAGTGTCACAGTGTGAGTGTCACAGTGTGAGTGTGACAGTGTGAGTGTCACAGTATGAGTGTCACAGTGTGGGTGTGACAGTGTGTGTGTCACAGTGTGAGTGTCACAGTGTGAGTGTCACAGTGTGAGTGTGTCAGTGTGAGTGTCACAGTGTGAGTGTGACAGTGTGAGTGTGACAGTGTGAGTGTCACAGTGTGAGTGTCACAGTGTGAGTGTGACAGTGTGAGTGTCACAGTGTGAGTGTCACAGTGTGAGTGTGTCAGTGTGAGTGTGTCAGTGTGAGTGTCACAGTGTGAGTGAGTCGGTGTGAGTGTGTCAGTGTGAGTGTGTCAGTGTGAGTGTGACAGTGTGAGTGTGTCAGTGTGAGTGTGTCAGTGTGAGTGTCACAGTGTGAGTGTCACAGTGTGAGTGTGACAGTGTGAGTGTCACAGTGTGAGTGTGACAGTGTGAGTGTCACAGTGTGAGTGTGTCAGTGTGAGTGTGTCAGTGTGAGTGTCACAGTGTGAGTGTCACAGTGTGAGTGTGTCAGTGTGAGTGTGTCAGTGTGAGTGTCACAGTGTGGGTGTCACAGTGTGAGTGTCACAGTGTGAGTGTGTCAGTGTGAGTGTGTCAGTGTGAGTGTGTCAGTGTGAGTGTCACAGTGTGAATGTGACAGTGTGAGTGTCACAGTGTGGATGTCACAGTGTGAGTGTCACAGTGTGAGTGTCACAGTGTGAGTGTGTCAGTGTGAGTGTGTCAGTGTGAGTGTGACAGTGTGAGTGTCACAGTGTGAGTGTGTCAGTGTGAGTGTCACGGTGTGAGTGTCACAGTGTGAGTGTGTCGGTGTGAGTGTGTCAGTGTGAGTGTGTCAGTGTGAGTGTGTCAGTGTGAGTGTGACGGTGTGAGTGTCACAGTGTGAGTGAGTCGGTGTGAGTGTGTCAGTGTGAGTGTGTCAGTGTGAGTGTGACAGTGTGAGTGTGTCAGTGTGAGTGTGTCAGTGTGAGTGTCACAGTGTGAGTGTCACAGTGTGAGTGTGACAGTGTGAGTGTCACAGTGTGAGTGTGACAGTGTGAGTGTGTCAGTGTGTGTGTGTTAGTGTGAGGGTCACAGTGTGAGTGTCACAGTGTGAGTGTCACAGTGTGGGTGTCACAGTGTGAGTGTCACAGTGTGAGTGTGTCAGTGTGAGTGTGTCAGTGTGAGTGTGTCAGTGTGAGTGTCACAGTGTGAATGTGACAGTGTGAGTGTCACAGTGTGGGTGTCACAGTGTGAGTGTCACAGTGTGAGTGTCACAGTGTGAGTGTGTCAGTGTGAGTGTGTCAGTGTGAGTGTGACAGTGTGAGTGTCACAGTGTGAGTGTGTCAGTGTGAGTGTCACGGTGTGAGTGTCACAGTGTGAGTGTGTCGGTGTGAGTGTGTCAGTGTGAGTGTGTCAGTGTGAGTGTGTCAGTGTGAGTGTGACGGTGTGAGTGTCACAGTGTGAGTGAGTCGGTGTGAGTGTGTCAGTGTGAGTGTGTCAGTGTGAGTGTGACAGTGTGAGTGTGTCAGTGTGAGTGTGTCAGTGTGAGTGTCACAGTGTGAGTGTCACAGTGTGAGTGTGACAGTGTGAGTGTCACAGTGTGAGTGTGACAGTGTGAGTGTCACAGTGTGAGTGTGTCAGTGTGAGTGTGTCAGTGTGAGTGTCACAGTGTGAGTGTCACAGTGTGAGTGTCACAGTGTGAGTGTGTCAGTGTGAGTGTGTCAGTGTGTGTGTCACAGTGTGAATGTGACAGTGTGAGTGTCACAGTGTGGGTGTCACAGTGTGAGTGTCACAGTGTGAGTGTGTCAGTGTGAGTGTGTCAGTGTGAGTGTGTCAGTGTGAGTGTCACAGTGTGAATGTGACAGTGTGAGTGTCACAGTGTGGGTGTCACAGTGTGAGTGTCACAGTGTGAGTGTCACAGTGTGAGTGTGTCAGTGTGAGTGTGTCAGTGTGAGTGTGACAGTGTGAGTGTCACAGTGTGAGTGTCACAGTGTGAGTGTGTCGGTGTGAGTGTCACAGTGTAAGTGTCACAGTGTGAGTGTGTCAGTGTGAGTGTGTCAGTGTGAGTGTGACAGTGTGAGTGTGACGGTGTGAGTGTGACAGTGTGAGTGTCACGGTTTGAGTGTCACGGTGTGAGTGTGTCGGTGTGAGGGTGTCGGTGTGGGTGTCACAGTGTGAGTGTCTCAGTGTGAGTGTGTCAGTGTGTGTGTGTTAGTGTGAGTGTCACAGTGTGAGTGTCACAGTGTGAGTGTGTCAGTGTGAGTGTGTCAGTGTGAGTGTCACGGTGTGAGCGTCACGGTGTGAGTGTCACGGTGTGAGTGTGACGGTGTGAGTGTGACTGTGTGAGTGTGACAGTGTGAGTGTCACAGTGTGAGTGTGTCAGTGTGAGTGTGTCAGTGTGAGTGTGACAGTGTGAGTGTGACAGTGTGAGTGTCACAGTTTGGGTGTGACAGTGTGAGTGTCACAGTGTGAGTGTGACAGTGTGAGTGTCACAGTGTGAGTGTGACAGTCTGAGTGTCTCAGTGTGAGTGTGTCAGTGTGAGTGTGACAGTGTGAGTGTGACAGTGTGAGTGTCACAGTGTGAGTGTCACGGTGTGAGTGTCACGGTGTGAGTGTGTCGGTGTGAGTGTCACGGTGTGAGTGTGTCGGTGTGAGTGTGTCAGTGTGAGTGTGTCAGTGTGTGTGTGTCAGTGTGAGTGTCACAGTGTGAGTGTGACAGTCTGAGTGTCTCAGTGTGAGTGTGTCAGTGTGAGTGTGTCAGTGTGAGTGTCACAGTGTGAGTGTCACAGTGTGAGTGTGACATTGTGAGTGTGACAGTGTGAGTGTGACAGTGTGAGTGTCACAGTGTGAGTGTCACAGTGTGAGTGTCTCAGTGTGAGTGTGTCAGTGTGAGTGTGTCAGTGTGAGTGTGTCAGTGTGTGTGTGTCAGTGTGAGTGTCACAGTGTGAGTGTGTCAGTGTGAGTGTGTCAGTTTGAGTGTCACAGTGTGAGTGTCACAGTGTGAGTGTCACAGTGTGAGTGTGACAGTGTGAGTGTCACAGTGTGAGTGTGTCGGTGTGAGTGTGTCGGTGTGTGTGTGTCGGTGTGAGTGTGACAGTGTGAGTGTGACAGTGTGAGTGTGTCAGAGTGAGTGTCACAGTGTGAGTGTGTCAGTGTGAGTGTCACGGTGTGAGTGTCACAGTGTGAGTGTGTCGGTGTGAGTGTGTCAGTGTGAGTGTGTCAGTGTGAGTGTGGCAGTGTGAGTGTGACAGTGTGAGTGTGACAGTGTGAGTGTCACAGTGTGAGTGTGACAGTGTGAGTGTCACAGTGTGAGTGTGTCAGTGTGAGTGTGTCAGTGTGAGTGTCACAGTGTGAGTGTCACAGTGTGAGTGTGTCAGTGTGAGTGTGTCAATGTGAGTGTGTCAGTGTGAGTGTCACAGTGTGAGTGTGTCAGTGTGAGTGTGTCAGTGTGAGTGTGGCAGTGTGAGTGTGACAGTGTGAGTGTGACAGTGTGAGTGTCACAGTGTGAGTGTGTCGGTGTGAGTGTGTCAGTGTGAGGGTGTCAGTGTGAGTGTGACGGTGTGAGTGTCACAGTGTGAGTGTGTCGGTGTGAGTGTGTCAGTGTGAGTGTGTCAGTGTGAGTGTGACAGTGTGAGTGTGTCAGTGCGTGTGTGTTAGTGTGAGTGTCACAGTGTGAGTGTCACAGTGTGAGTGTCACAGTGTGAGTGTGTCAGTGTGAGTGTGTCAGTGTGAGTGTGTCAGTGTGAGTGTCACGGTGTGAGCGTCACGGTGTGAGTGTCACGGTGTGAGTGTGACGGTGTGAGTGTGACGGTGTGAGTGTGACAGTGTGAGTGTCACAGTGTGAGTGTGTCAGTGTGAGTGTGTCAGTGTGAGTGTGACAATGTGAGTGTGACAGTGTGAGTGTCACAGTGTGGGTGTGACAGTGTGAGTGTCACAGTGTGAGTGTGACAGTCTGAGTGTATCAGTGTGAGTGTGTCAGTGTGAGTGTGTCAGTGTGAGTGTCACAGTGAGAGTGTCACAGTGTGAGTGTGACAGTGTGAGTGTGACAGTGTGAGTGTCACAGTGTGAGTGTCACGGTGTGAGTGTCACGGTGTGAGTGTGTCGGTGTGAGTGTCACGGTGTGAGTGTGTCGGTGTGAGTGTGTCAGTGTGAGTGTGTCAGTGTGTGTGTGTCAGTGTGAGTGTCACAGTGTGAGTGTGACAGTCTGAGTGTCTCAGTGTGAGTGTGTCAGTGTGAGTGTGTCAGTGTGAGTGTGTCAGTGTGAGTGTCACAGTGTGAGTGTGACAGTGTGAGTGTGACAGTGTGAGTGTCACAGTGTGAGTGTCACAGTGTGAGTGTCTCAGTGTGAGTGTGTAAGTGTGAGTGTGTCAGTGTGTGTGTGTCAGTGTGAGTGTCACAGTGTGAGTGTGTCAGTGTGAGTGTGTCAGTGTGAGTGTGTCAGTTTGAGTGTCACAGTGTGAGTTTCACAGTGTGAGTGTGACAGTGTGAGTGTGACAGTGTGAGTGTCACGGTGTGAGTGTCACGGTGTGAGTGTCACGGTGTGAGTGTGTCGGTGTGAGTGTGTCGGTGTGAGTGTGTCGGTGTGAGTGTCACAGCGTGAGTGTCACAGTGTGAGTGTGTCAGTGTGTGTGTCAGTGTGAGTGTCACAGTGTGAGTGTCACAGTGTGAGTGTCAGTGTGAGTGTCACAGTGTGGGTGTGGCATTGTGAGTGTCACAGTGTGAGTGTCACAGTGTGAGTGTGTCAATGTGAGTGAGTCAGTGTGAGTGTGTCAGTGTGAGTGTCACAGATTGAGTGTGACAGTGTGAGTGTGACAGTGTGAGTGTCACGGTGTGAGTGTCACGGTGTGAGTGTGTCGGTGTGAGTGTGTCGGTGTGAGTGTGTCGGTGTGAGTGTCACAGCGTGAGTGTCACAGTGTGAGTGTCACAGTGTGAGTGTGTCAGTGTGAGTGTGTCAGTGTGAGTGTGTCAGTGTGAGTGTGACAGTGTGAGTGTCACAGTGTGAGTGTGACAGTGTAAGTGTTACAGTGTGAGTGTCACAGTGTGAGTGTGTCAGTGTGAGTGTGTCAGTGTGAGTGTGTCAGTGTGAGTGTCACAGTGTGAGTGTCACAGTGTGAGTGTCAGTGTGAGTGTCACAGTGTGGGTGTGGCATTGTGAGTGTCACAGTGTGAGTGTCACAGTGTGAGTGTGTCAATGTGAGTGAGTCAGAGTGAGTGTGTCAGTGTGAGTGTCACAGATTGAGTGTGACAGTGTGAGTGTGACAGTGTGAGTGTCACGGTGTGAGTGTCACGGTGTGAGTGTGTCGGTGTGAGTGTGTCGGTGTGAGTGTCACCGTGTGAGTGTCACAGTGTGAGTGTGTCAGTGTGAGTGTGTCAGTGTGTGTGTGTCAGTGTGTGTGTCACAGTGTGAGTGTCACAGTGTGAGGGTGACAGTGTGAGTGTCACAGTGTGAGTGTCACAGTGTGAGTGTGTCAGTGTGAGTGTGTCAGTGTGAGTGTGTCAGTGCGAGTGTCACAGTGTGAATGTGTCAGTGTGAGTGTGTCAGTGTGAGTGTGTCAGTGTGAGTGTCACAGTGTGAGTGTATCAGTGTGAGTGTGTCAGTGTGAGTGTCACAGTGTGGGTGTGTCAGTGTGAGTGTGTCAGTGTGAGTGTGACAGTGTGAGTGTCACAGTGTGAGTGTCACGGTGTGAGTGTGACGGTGTGAGTGTGACGGTGTGAGTGTGACAGTGTGAGTGTGTCAGTGTGAGTGTGTCAGTGTGAGTGTGACAGTGTGAGTGTCACAGTGTGAGTGTGACAGTGTGAGTGTCTCAGTGTGAGTGTGTCAGTGTGAGTGTGTCAGTGTGAGTGTGTCAGTGTTAGTGTGTCAGTGTGAGTGTCACAGTGTGAGTGTAACGGTGTGAGTGTCACGGTGTGAGTGTCACGGTGTGAGTGTGTCGGTGTGAGTGTCACAGTGTGAGTGTCACAGTGTGAGTGTCTCAGTCTGAGTGTGTCAGTGTGAGTGTGTCAGTGTGTGTGTGTCAGTGTGAGTGTCACAGTGTGAGTGTCACAGTGTGAGTGTCACAGTGTGAGTGTGTCAGTGTGAGTGTGTCAGTTTGAGTGTCACAGTGTGAGTGTCACAGTGTGAGTGTGACAGTGTGAGTGTGACAGTGTGAGTGTCACGGTGTGAGTGTCACGGTGTGAGTGTGTCGGTGTGAGTGTGTCGGTGTGAGTGTGTCGGTGTGAGTGTCACAGCGTGAGTGTCACAGTGTGAGTGTGTCAGTGTGAGTGTGTCAGTGTGAGTGTCACAGTGTGAGTGTCACAGTGTGAGTGTGTCAGTGTGAGTGTGTCAGTGTGAGTGTGTCAGTGTGTGTGTGTCAGTGTGAGTGTCACAGTGTGAGTGTCACAGTGTGAGTGTCCCAGTGTGAGTGTGTCAGTGTGAGTGTCACAGTGTGAGTGTCAGTGTGAGTGTGTCGGTGTGAGTGTGTCGGTGTGAGTGTCACAGTTTGAGTGTCACAGTGTGAGTGTCACAGTGTGAGTGTGTAAGTGTGAGTGTGTCAGTGTGAGTGTGTCAGTGTGAGTGTGTCAGTTTGAGTGTCACAGTGTGAGTGTCACAGTGTGAGTGTGACAGTGTGAGTGTGACAGTGTGAGTGTCACGGTGTGAGTGTCACGGTGTGAGTGTCACGGTGTGAGTGGGTCGGTGTGAGTGTGTCGGTGTGAGTGTCACAGTGTGAGTGTGTCAGTGTGAGTGTGTCAGTGTGTCAGTGTGAGTGTCACAGTGTGAGTGTCAGTGTGAGTGTCACAGTGCGGGTGTGACAGTGTGAGTGTCACAGTGTGAGTGTGACAGTGTGAGTGTGTCAGTGTGAGTGTGTCAGTGTGAGTGTGTCAGTGTGAGTGTCACAGTGTGAGTGTCAGTGTGAGTGTCACAGTGTGGGTGTGACAGTGTGAGTGTCACAGTGTGAGTGTCACAGTGTGAGTGTGTCAGTGTGAGTGTGTCAGTGTGAGTGTGTCAGTGTGAGTGTCACGGTGTGAGTGTCACGGTGTGAGTGTCACGGTGTGAGTGGGTCCGTGTGAGTGTGTCGTTGTGAGTGTCACAGTGTGAGTGTCACAGTGTGAGTGTGTCAGTGTGAGTGTGTCAGTGTGTCAGTGTGAGTGTCACAGTGTGAGTGTCAGTGTGAGTGTCACAGTGTGGGTGTGACAGTGTGAGTGTGACAGTGTGAGTGTGTCAGTGTGAGTGTGTCAGTGTGAGTGTGTCAGTGTGAGTGTCACAGTGTGAGTGTCAGTGTGAGTGTCACAGTGTGGGTGTGACAGTGTGAGTGTCACAGTGTGAGTGTCACAGTGTGAGTGTCTCAGTGTGAGTGTGTCAGTGTGAGTGTGTCAGTGTGAGTGTGTCAGTGTGTGTGTGTCAGTGTGAGTGTCACAGTGTGAGTGTGTCAGTGTGAGTGTGTCAGTTTGAGTGTCACAGTGTGAGTGTCACAGTGTGAGTGTCACAGTGTGAGTGTGACAGTGTGAGTGTCACAGTGTGAGTGTGTCGGTGTGAGTGTGTCGGTGTGTGTGTGTCGGTGTGAGTGTGACAGTGTGAGTGTGACAGTGTGAGTGTGTCAGAGTGAGTGTCACAGTGTGAGTGTGTCAGTGTGAGTGTCACGGTGTGAGTGTCACAGTGTGAGTGTGTCGGTGTGAGTGTGTCAGTGTGAGTGTGTCAGTGTGAGTGTGGCAGTGTGAGTGTGACAGTGTGAGTGTGACAGTGTGAGTGTCACAGTGTGAGTGTGACAGTGTGAGTGTCACAGTGTGAGTGTCACAGTGTGAGTGTCACAGTGTGAGTGTGTCAGTGTGAGTGTGTCAGTGTGAGTGTCACAGTGTGAGTGTCACAGTGTGAGTGTGTCAGTGTGAGTGTGTCAATGTGAGTGTGTCAGTGTGAGTGTCACAGTGTGAGTGTGTCAGTGTGAGTGTGTCAGTGTGAGTGTGGCAGTGTGAGTGTGACAGTGTGAGTGTGACAGTGTGAGTGTCACAGTGTGAGTGTGTCGGTGTGAGTGTGTCAGTGTGAGGGTGTCAGTGTGAGTGTGACGGTGTGAGTGTCACAGTGTGAGTGTGTCGGTGTGAGTGTGTCAGTGTGAGTGTGTCAGTGTGAGTGTGACAGTGTGAGTGTGTCAGTGCGTGTGTGTTAGTGTGAGTGTCACAGTGTGAGTGTCACAGTGTGAGTGTCACAGTGTGAGTGTGTCAGTGTGAGTGTGTCAGTGTGAGTGTGTCAGTGTGAGTGTCACGGTGTGAGCGTCACGGTGTGAGTGTCACGGTGTGAGTGTGACGGTGTGAGTGTGACGGTGTGAGTGTGACAGTGTGAGTGTCACAGTGTGAGTGTGTCAGTGTGAGTGTGTCAGTGTGAGTGTGACAATGTGAGTGTGACAGTGTGAGTGTCACAGTGTGGGTGTGACAGTGTGAGTGTCACAGTGTGAGTGTGACAGTGTGAGTGTCACAGTGTGAGTGTGACAGTCTGAGTGTATCAGTGTGAGTGTGTCAGTGTGAGTGTGTCAGTGTGAGTGTCACAGTGAGAGTGTCACAGTGTGAGTGTGACAGTGTGAGTGTGACAGTGTGAGTGTCACAGTGTGAGTGTCACGGTGTGAGTGTCACGGTGTGAGTGTGTCGGTGTGAGTGTCACGGTGTGAGTGTGTCGGTGTGAGTGTGTCAGTGTGAGTGTGTCAGTGTGTGTGTGTCAGTGTGAGTGTCACAGTGTGAGTGTGACAGTCTGAGTGTCTCAGTGTGAGTGTGTCAGTGTGAGTGTGTCAGTGTGAGTGTGTCAGTGTGAGTGTCACAGTGTGAGTGTGACAGTGTGAGTGTGACAGTGTGAGTGTCACAGTGTGAGTGTCACAGTGTGAGTGTCTCAGTGTGAGTGTGTCAGTGTGAGTGTGTCAGTGTGTGTGTGTCAGTGTGAGTGTCACAGTGTGAGTGTGTCAGTGTGAGTGTGTCAGTGTGAGTGTGTCAGTTTGAGTGTCACAGTGTGAGTTTCACAGTGTGAGTGTGACAGTGTGAGTGTGACAGTGTGAGTGTCACGGTGTGAGTGTCACGGTGTGAGTGTCACGGTGTGAGTGTGTCGGTGTGAGTGTGTCGGTGTGAGTGTGTCGGTGTGAGTGTCACAGCGTGAGTGTCACAGTGTGAGTGTGTCAGTGTGTGTGTCAGTGTGAGTGTCACAGTGTGAGTGTCACAGTGTGAGTGTCAGTGTGAGTGTCACAGTGTGGGTGTGGCATTGTGAGTGTCACAGTGTGAGTGTCACAGTGTGAGTGTGTCAATGTGAGTGAGTCAGTGTGAGTGTGTCAGTGTGAGTGTCACAGATTGAGTGTGACAGTGTGAGTGTGACAGTGTGAGTGTCACGGTGTGAGTGTCACGGTGTGAGTGTGTCGGTGTGAGTGTGTCGGTGTGAGTGTGTCGGTGTGAGTGTCACAGCGTGAGTGTCACAGTGTGAGTGTCACAGTGTGAGTGTGTCAGTGTGAGTGTGTCAGTGTGAGTGTGTCAGTGTGAGTGTGACAGTGTGAGTGTCACAGTGTGAGTGTGACAGTGTAAGTGTTACAGTGTGAGTGTCACAGTGTGAGTGTGTCAGTGTGAGTGTGTCAGTGTGAGTGTGTCAGTGTGAGTGTCACAGTGTGAGTGTCACAGTGTGAGTGTCAGTGTGAGTGTCACAGTGTGGGTGTGGCATTGTGAGTGTCACAGTGTGAGTGTCACAGTGTGAGTGTGTCAATGTGAGTGAGTCAGAGTGAGTGTGTCAGTGTGAGTGTCACAGATTGAGTGTGACAGTGTGAGTGTGACAGTGTGAGTGTCACGGTGTGAGTGTCACGGTGTGAGTGTGTCGGTGTGAGTGTGTCGGTGTGAGTGTCACAGTGTGAGTGTCACAGTGTGAGTGTGTCAGTGTGAGTGTGTCAGTGTGTGTGTGTCAGTGTGTGTGTCACAGTGTGAGTGTCACAGTGTGAGGGTGACAGTGTGAGTGTCACAGTGTGAGTGTCACAGTGTGAGTGTGTCAGTGTGAGTGTGTCAGTGTGAGTGTGTCAGTGCGAGTGTCACAGTGTGAATGTGTCAGTGTGAGTGTGTCAGTGTGAGTGTGTCAGTGTGAGTGTCACAGTGTGAGTGTATCAGTGTGAGTGTGTCAGTGTGAGTGTCACAGTGTGGGTGTGTCAGTGTGAGTGTGTCAGTGTGAGTGTGACAGTGTGAGTGTCACAGTGTGAGTGTCACGGTGTGAGTGTGACGGTGTGAGTGTGACGGTGTGAGTGTGACAGTGTGAGTGTGTCAGTGTGAGTGTGTCAGTGTGAGTGTGACAGTGTGAGTGTCACAGTGTGAGTGTGACAGTGTGAGTGTCTCAGTGTGAGTGTGTCAGTGTGAGTGTGTCAGTGTTAGTGTGTCAGTGTGAGTGTCACAGTGTGAGTGTAACGGTGTGAGTGTCACGGTGTGAGTGTCACGGTGTGAGTGTGTCGGTGTGAGTGTAACAGTGTGAGTGTCACAGTGTGAGTGTCTCAGTCTGAGTGTGTCAGTGTGAGTGTGTCAGTGTGTGTGTGTCAGTGTGAGTGTCACAGTGTGAGTGTCACAGTGTGAGTGTCACAGTGTGAGTGTGTCAGTGTGAGTGTGTCAGTTTGTGTGTCACAGTGTGAGTGTCACAGTGTGAGTGTGACAGTGTGAGTGTGACAGTGTGAGTGTCACGGTGTGAGTGTCACGGTGTGAGTGTGTCGGTGTGAGTGTGTCGGTGTGAGTGTGTCGGTGTGAGTGTCACAGCGTGAGTGTCACAGTGTGAGTGTGTCAGTGTGAGTGTGTCAGTGTGAGTGTCACAGTGTGAGTGTCACAGTGTGAGTGTGTCAGTGTGAGTGTGTCAGTGTGAGTGTGTCAGTGTGTGTGTGTCAGTGTGAGTGTCACAGTGTGAGTGTCACAGTGTGAGTGTCCCAGTGTGAGTGTGTCAGTGTGAGTGTCACAGTGTGAGTGTCAGTGTGAGTGTCACAGTGTGGGTGTGACAGTGTGAGTGTCACAGTTTGAGTGTCACAGTGTGAGTGTCACAGTGTGAGTGTGTAAGTGTGAGTGTGTCAGTGTGAGTGTGTCAGTGTGAGTGTGTCAGTTTGAGTGTCACAGTGTGAGTGTCACAGTGTGAGTGTGACAGTGTGAGTGTGACAGTGTGAGTGTCACGGTGTGAGTGTCACGGTGTGAGTGTCACGGTGTGAGTGGGTCGGTGTGAGTGTGTCGGTGTGAGTGTCACAGTGTGAGTGTGTCAGTGTGAGTGTGTCAGTGTGTCAGTGTGAGTGTCACAGTGTGAGTGTCAGTGTGAGTGTCACAGTGCGGGTGTGACAGTGTGAGTGTCACAGTGTGAGTGTGACAGTGTGAGTGTGTCAGTGTGAGTGTGTCAGTGTGAGTGTGTCAGTGTGAGTGTCACAGTGTGAGTGTCAGTGTGAGTGTCACAGTGTGGGTGTGACAGTGTGAGTGTCACAGTGTGAGTGTCACAGTGTGAGTGTGTCAGTGTGAGTGTGTCAGTGTGAGTGTGTCAGTGTGAGTGTCACGGTGTGAGTGTCACGGTGTGAGTGTCACGGTGTGAGTGGGTCCGTGTGAGTGTGTCGTTGTGAGTGTCACAGTGTGAGTGTCACAGTGTGAGTGTGTCAGTGTGAGTGTGTCAGTGTGTCAGTGTGAGTGTCACAGTGTGAGTGTCAGTGTGAGTGTCACAGTGTGGGTGTGACAGTGTGAGTGTGACAGTGTGAGTGTGTCAGTGTGAGTGTGTCAGTGTGAGTGTGTCAGTGTGAGTGTCACAGTGTGAGTGTCAGTGTGAGTGTCACAGTGTGGGTGTGACAGTGTGAGTGTCACAGTGTGAGTGTCACAGTGTGAGTGTGTCAGTGTGAGTGTGTCAGAGTGAGTGTGTCAGTGTGAGTGTCACAGTGTGAGTGTCAGTGTGAGTGTCACAGTGTGGGTGTGACAGTGTGAGTGTCACAGTTTGAGTGTCACAGTGTGAGTGTCACAGTGTGAGTGTGTAAGTGTGAGTGTGTCAGTGTGAGTGTGTCAGTGTGAGTGTGTCAGTTTGAGTGTCACAGTGTGAGTGTCACAGTGTGAGTGTGACAGTGTGAGTGTGACAGTGTGAGTGTCATGGTGTGAGTGTCACGGTGTGAGTGTCACGGTGTGAGTGGGTCGGTGTGAGTGTGTCGGTGTGAGTGTCACAGTGTGAGTGTCACAGTGTGAGTGTGTCAGTGTGAGTGTGTCAGTGTGAGTGTGTCAGTGTGTGGGTGTCAGTGTGAGTGTCACAGTGTGAGTGTCACAGTGTGAGTGTGACAGTGTGAGTGTCACAGTGTGAGTGTCACAGTGTGGGTGTGACAGTGTGAGTGTGTCAGTGTGAGTGTCACAGTGTGAGTGTCAGTGTGAGTGTCACAGTGTGGGTGTGTCAGTGTCAGTGTGTCAGTGTGAGTGTCACAGTGTGAGTGTAACGGTGTGAGTGTGTCAGTGTGAGTGTGTCAGTGTGAGTGTGTCAGTGTGAGTGTCACAGTGTGAGTGTCACAGTGTGAGTGTGACAGTCTGAGTGTGACAGTCTGAGTGTCTCAGTGTGAGTGTGTCAGTGTGAGTGTGTCAGTGTGAGTGTCACAGTGTGAGTGTGACAGTGTGAGTGTGACAGTGTGAGTGTCACATTGTGAGTGTCACGGTGTGAGTGTCACGGTGTGAGTGTGTCGGTGTGAGTGTCACGGTGTGAGTGTGTCGGTGTGAGTGTGTCAGTGTGAGTGTGTCAGTGTGTGTGTGTCAGTGTGAGTGTCACAGTGTGAGTGTGACAGTCTGAGTGTCTCAGTGTGAGTGTGTCAGTGTGAGTGTGTCAGTGTGAGTGTGTCAGTGTGAGTGTCACAGTGTGAGTGTGACAGTGTGAGTGTGACAGTGTGAGTGTCACAGTGTGAGTGTCACAGTGTGAGTGTCTCAGTGTGAGTGTGTCAGTGTGAGTGTGTCAGTGTGTGTGTGTCAGTGTGAGTGTCACAGTGTGAGTGTGTCAGTGTGAGTGTGTCAGTGTGAGTGTGTCAGTTTGAGTGTCACAGTGTGAGTTTCACAGTGTGAGTGTGACAGTGTGAGTGTGACAGTGTGAGTGTCACGGTGTGAGTGTCACGGTGTGAGTGTGTCGGTGTGAGTGTGTCGGTGTGAGTGTCACAGCGTGAGTGTCACAGTGTGAGTGTCACAGTGTGAGTGTGTCAGTGTGAGTGTGTCAGTGTGTGGGTGTCAGTGTGAGTGTGACAGTGTGAGTGTCACAGTGTGAGTGTGACAGTGTAAGTGTCACAGTGTGAGTGTCACAGTGTGAGTGTTTCAGTGTGAGTGTGTCAGTGTGAGTGTGTCAGTGTGAGTGTCACAGTGTGAGTGTCACAGTGTGAGTGTCAGTGTGAGTGTCACAGTGTGGGTGTGGCATTGTGAGTGTCACAGTGTGAGTGTCACAGTGTGAGTGTGTCAATGTGAGTGTGTCAGTGTGAGTGTGTCAGTGTGAGTGTCACAGATTGAGTGTGACAGTGTGAGTGTGACAGTGTGAGTGTCACGGTGTGAGTGTCACGGTGTGAGTGTGTCGGTGTGAGTGTGTCGGTGTGAGTGTCACAGTGTGAGTGTCACAGTGTGAGTGTGTCAGTGTGAGTGTGTCAGTGTGTGTGTGTCAGTGTGAGTGTCACAGTGTGAGTGTCACAGTGTGAGGGTGACAGTGTGAGTGTCACAGTGTGAGTGTCACAGTGTGAGTGTGTCAGTGTGAGTGTGTCAGTGTGAGTGTGTCAGTGCGTGTGTCACAGTGTGAATGTGTCAGTGTGAGTGTGTCAGTGTGAGTGTGTCAGTGTGAGTGTCACAGTGTGAGTGTGTCAGTGTGAGTGTGTCAGTGTGAGTGTCACAGTGTGCGTGTGTCAGTGTGAGTGTGTCAGTGTGAGTGTGACAGTGTGAGTGTCACAGTGTGAGTGTCACGGTGTGAGTGTGACGGTGTGAGTGTGACGGTGTGAGTGTGACAGTGTGAGTGTGTCAGTGTGAGTGTGTCAGTGTGAGTGTGACAGTGTGAGTGTCACAGTGTGGGTGTGATAGCGTGAGTGTGACAGTGTGAGTGTGACAGTGTGAGTGTCTCAGTGTGAGTGTGTCAGTGTGAGTGTGTCAGTGTTAGTGTGTCAGTGTGAGTGACAAAGTGTGAGTGTAACGGTGTGAGTGTCACGGTGTGAGTGTCACGGTGTGAGTGTGTCGGTGTGAGTGTCACAGTGTGAGTGTCACAGTGTGAGTTTCTCAGTCTGAGTGTGTCAGTGTGAGTGTGTCAGTGTGTGTGTGTCAGTGTGAGTGTCACAGTGTGAGTGTCACAGTGTGAGTGTCACAGTGTGAGTGTGTCAGTGTGAGTGTGTCAGTGTGAGTGTGTCAGTTTGAGTGTCACAGTGTGAGTGTCACAGTGTGAGTGTGACAGTGTGAGTGTGACAGTGTGAGTGTCACGGTGTGAGTGTCACGGTGTGAGTGTGTCGGTGTGAGTGTGTCGGTGTGAGTGTCACAGTGTGAGTGTCACAGTGTGAGTGTGTCAGTGTGTGTGTGTCAGTGTGAGTGTCACAGTGTGAGTGTCACAGTGTGAGTGTGTCAGTGTGAGTGTGTCAGTGTGAGTGTGTCAGTGTGTGTGTGTCAGTGTGAGTGTCACAGTGTGAGTGTCACGTTGTGAGTGTCACAGTGTGAGTGTGTCAGTGTGAGTGTGTCAGTGTGAGTGTGTCAGTGTGAGTGTCAGTGTGAGTGTCACAGTGTGGGTGTGACAGTGTGAGTGTCACAGTTTGAGTGTCACAGTGTGAGTGTCACAGTGTGAGTGTGTAAGTGTGAGTGTGTCAGTGTGAGTGTGTCAGTGTGAGTGTGTCAGTTTGAGTGTCACAGTGTGAGTGTCACAGTGTGAGTGTGACAGTGTGAGTGTGACAGTGTGAGTGTCACGGTGTGAGTGTCACGGTGTGAGTGTCACGGTGTGAGTGGGTCGGTGTGAGTGTGTCGGTGTGAGTGTCACAGTGTGAGTGTCACAGTGTGAGTGTGTCAGTGTGAGTGTGTCAGTGTGTCAGTGTGAGTGTCACAGTGTGAGTGTCAGTGTGAGTGTCACAGTGCGGGTGTGACAGTGTGAGTGTCACAGTGTGAGTGTGACAGTGTGAGTGTGTCAGTGTGAGTGTGTCAGTGTGAGTGTGTCAGTGTGAGTGTCACAGTGTGAGTGTCAGTGTGAGTGTCACAGTGTGGGTGTGACAGTGTGAGTGTCACAGTGTGAGTGTCACAGTGTGAGTGTGTCAGTGTGAGTGTGTCAGTGTGAGTGTGTCAGTGTGAGTGTCACGGTGTGAGTGTCACGGTGTGAGTGGGTCCATGTGAGTGTGTCGGTGTGAGTGTCACAGTGTGAGTGTCACAGTGTGAGTGTGTCAGTGTGAGTGTGTCAGTGTGTCAGTGTGAGTGTCACAGTGTGAGTGTCAGTGTGAGTGTCACAGTGTGGGTGTGACAGTGTGAGTGTCACAGTGTGAGTGTGACAGTGTGAGTGTGTCAGTGTGAGTGTGTCAGTGTGAGTGTGTCAGTGTGAGTGTCACAGTGTGAGTGTCAGTGTGAGTGTCACAGTGTGGGTGTGACAGTGTGAGTGTCACAGTGTGAGTGTCACAGTGTGAGTGTGTCAGTGTGAGTGTGTCAGAGTGAGTGTGTCAGTGTGAGTGTCACAGTGTGAGTGTCAGTGTGAGTGTCACAGTGTGGGTGTGACAGTGTGAGTGTCACAGTGTGAGTGTCACAGTGTGAGTGTGTAAGTGTGAGTGTGTCAGTGTGAGTGTGTCAGTGTGAGTGTGTCAGTTTGAGTGTCACAGTGTGAGTGTCACAGTGTGGGTGTGTCAGTGTGAGTGTGTCAGTGTGAGTGTCACAGTGTGAGTGTCAGTGTGAGTGTCACAGTGTGGGTGTGTCAGTGTTAGTGTGTCAGTGTGAGTGTCACAGTGTGAGTGTAACGGTGTGAGTGTGTCAGTGTGAGTGTGTCAGTGTGAGTGTGTCAGTGTGAGTGTCACAGTGTGAGTGTCAGTGTGAGTGTCACAGTGTGGGTGTGACAGTGTGAGTGTCACAGTTTGAGTGTCACAGTGTGAGTGTCACAGTGTGAGTGTGTAAGTGTGAGTGTGTCAGTGTGAGTGTGTCAGTGTGAGTGTGTCAGTTTGAGTGTCACAGTGTGAGTGTCACAGTGTGAGTGTGACAGTGTGAGTGTGACAGTGTGAGTGTCACGGTGTGAGTGTCACGGTGTGAGTGTCACGGTGTGAGTGGGTCGGTGTGAGTGTGTCGGTGTGAGTGTCACAGTGTGAGTGTCACAGTGTGAGTGTGTCAGTGTGAGTGTGTCAGTGTGTCAGTGTGAGTGTCACAGTGTGAGTGTCAGTGTGAGTGTCACAGTGCGGGTGTGACAGTGTGAGTGTCACAGTGTGAGTGTGACAGTGTGAGTGTGTCAGTGTGAGTGTGTCAGTGTGAGTGTGTCAGTGTGAGTGTCACAGTGTGAGTGTCAGTGTGAGTGTCACAGTGTGGGTGTGACAGTGTGAGTGTCACAGTGTGAGTGTCACAGTGTGAGTGTGTCAGTGTGAGTGTGTCAGTGTGAGTGTGTCAGTGTGAGTGTCACGGTTTGAGTGTCACGGTGTGAGTGTCACGGTGTGAGTGTGTCGGTGTGAGTGTGTCGGTGTGAGTGTCACAGTGTGAGTGTGTCAGTGTGTGTGTGTCAGTGTGAGTGTCACAGTGTGAGTGTCACAGTGTGAGTGTGTCAGTGTGAGTGTGTCAGTGTGAGTGTGTCAGTGTGTGTGTGTCAGTGTGAGTGTCACAGTGTGAGTGTCACAGTGTGAGTGTGTCAGTGTGAGTGCGTCAGTGTGAGTGTGTCAGTGTGAGTGTCAGTGTGAGTGTCACAGTGTGGGTGTGACAGTGTGAGTGTCACAGTTTGAGTGTCACAGTGTGAGTGTCACAGTGTGAGTGTGTAAGTGTGAGTGTGTCAGTGTGAGTGTGTCAGTGTGAGTGTGTCAGTTTGAGTGTCACAGTGTGAGTGTCACAGTGTGAGTGTGACAGTGTGAGTGTGACAGTGTGAGTGTCACGGTGTGAGTGTCACGGTGTGAGTGTCACGGTGTGAGTGGGTCGGTGTGAGTGTGTCGGTGTGAGTGTCACAGTGTGAGTGTCACAGTGTGAGTGTGTCAGTGTGAGTGTGTCAGTGTGTCAGTGTGAGTGTCACAGTGTGAGTGTCAGTGTGAGTGTCACAGTGCGGGTGTGACAGTGTGAGTGTCACAGTGTGAGTGTGACAGTGTGAGTGTGTCAGTGTGAGTGTGTCAGTGTGAGTGTCACAGTGTGAGTGTCAGTGTGAGTGTCACAGTGTGGGTGTGACAGTGTGAGTGTCACAGTGTGAGTGTCACAGTGTGAGTGTGTCAGTGTGAGTGTGTCAGTGTGAGTGTGTCAGTGTGAGTGTCACGGTGTGAGTGTCACGGTGTGAGTGGGTCCGTGTGAGTGTGTCGGTGTGAGTGTCACAGTGTGAGTGTCACAGTGTGAGTGTGTCAGTGTGAGTGTGTCAGTGTGTCAGTGTGAGTGTCACAGTGTGAGTGTCAGTGTGAGTGTCACAGTGTGGGTGTGACAGTGTGAGTGTCACAGTGTGAGTGTGACAGTGTGAGTGTGTCAGTGTGAGTGTGTCAGTGTGAGTGTGTCAGTGTGAGTGTCACAGTGTGAGTGTCAGTGTGAGTGTCACAGTGTGGGTGTGACAGTGTGAGTGTCACAGTGTGAGTGTCACAGTGTGAGTGTGTCAGTGTGAGTGTGTCAGAGTGAGTGTGTCAGTGTGAGTGTCACAGTGTGAGTGTCAGTGTGAGTGTCACAGTGTGGGTGTGACAGTGTGAGTGTCACAGTGTGAGTGTCACAGTGTGAGTGTGTAAGTGTGAGTGTGTCAGTGTGAGTGTGTCAGTGTGAGTGTGTCAGTTTGAGTGTCACAGTGTGAGTGTCACAGTGTGGGTGTGACAGTGTGAGTGTGTCAGTGTGAGTGTCACAGTGTGAGTGTCAGTGTGAGTGTCACAGTGTGGGTGTGTCAGTGTTAGTGTGTCAGTGTGAGTGTCACAGTGTGAGTGTAACGGTGTGAGTGTGTCAGTGTGAGTGTGTCAGTGTGAGTGTGTCAGTGTGAGTGTCACAGTGTGAGTGTCAGTGTGAGTATCACAGTGTGGGTGTGACAGTGTGAGTGTCACAGTTTGAGTGTCACAGTGTGAGTGTCACAGTGTGAGTGTGTAAGTGTGAGTGTGTCAGTGTGAGTGTGTCAGTGTGAGTGTGTCAGTTTGAGTGTCACAGTGTGAGTGTCACAGTGTGAGTGTGACAGTGTGAGTGTGACAGTGTGAGTGTCACGGTGTGAGTGTGTCAGTGTGAGTGTGTCAGTGTGAGTGTCACAGTGTGAGTGTCACAGTGTGAGTGTGTCGGTGTGAGTGTCACGGTGTGAGTGTCACAGTGGTAAGTGTGTCAGTGTGAGTGTGTCAGTGTGAGTGTGACAGTGTGAGTGTCACAGTGTGAGTGTGTCAGTGTGAGTGTCACAGTGTGAGTGTGACAGTGTGAGTGTCACAGTGTGAGTGTCACAGTGTGAGTGTGTCGGTGTGAGTGTGTCAGTGTGAGTGTGTCAGTGTGAGTGTCACAGTGTGAGTGTCACAGTGTGAGTGTGTCGGTGTGAGTGTCACAGTGTGAGTGTGACTGTGTGAGTGTGTCAGTGTGAGTGTCACAGTGTGAGTGTGTCAGTGTGAGTGTGTCAGTGTGAGTGTGTCAGTGTGAGTGTGTCAGTGTGAGTGTCACGGTGTGAGTGTGTAAGTGTGAGTGTCACAGTGTGAGTGTCACAGTGTGAGTGTGACAGTGTGAGTGTCACGGTGTGAGTGTGTCAGTGTGAGTGTCACAGTGTGAGTGTGTCGGTGTGAGTGTCACAGTGTGAGTGTGTCGGTGTGAGTGTGTCAGTGTGAGTGTGTCAGTGTGAGTGTCACAGTGTGAGTGTCACAGTGTGAGTGTGTCTGTGTGAGTGTCACAGTGTGAGTGTCACAGTGTGAGTGTGTCAGTGTGAGTGTGTCAGTGTGAGTGTGTCAGTGTGAGTGTGACAGTGTGAGTGTCACAGTGTGAGTTTGTCAGTGTGAATGTGTCAGTGTGAGTGTGTCAGTGTGAGTGTCACGGTGTGAGTGTCACGGTGTGGGTGTCACGGTGTGAGTGTCACGGTGTGAGTGTGTCAGTGTGAGTGTGTCAGTGTGAGTGTGTCAGTGAGAGTGTCACAGTGTGAGTGTCATTGTGTGAGTGTCACGGTGTGAGTGTCACGGTGTGAGTGTGTCGGTGTGAGTGTGTCGGTGTGAGTGTCACAGTGAGAGTGTCACAGTGTGAGTGTGTCGGTGTGAGTGTGTCGGTGTGAGTGTCACGGTGTGAGTGTCACGGTGTGAGTGTGTCAGTGTGAGTGTGTCAGTGTGAGTGTGTCAGTGAGAGTGTCACGGTGTGAGTGTCATGGTGTGAGTGTCACGGTGTGAGTGTCACGGTGTGAGTCTGTCGGTGTGAGTGTGTCGGTGTGAGTGTCACAGTGTGAGTGTCACAGTGTGAGTGTGTCAGTGTGAGTGTGTCAGTGTGAGTGTCACAGTGTGAGTGTGACAGTGTGAGTGTGACAGTGTGAGTGTCACAGTGTGAGTGTCACAGTGTGAGTGTCACAGTGTGAGTGTGACAGTGTGAGTGTCACAGTATGAGTGTCTCAGTGTGGGTGTCACAGTGTGAGTGTCATGGTGTGAGTGTCACGGTGTGAGTGTCACGGTGTGAGTGTGTCGGTGTGAGTGTGTCGGTGTGAGTGTCACAGTGAGAGTGTCACAGTGTGAGTGTGTCGGTGTGAGTGTGTCGGTGTGAGTGTCACGGTGTGAGTGTCACGGTGTGAGTGTGTCAGTGTGAGTGTGTCAGTGTGTTTGTGTCAGTGAGAGTGTCACGGTGTGAGTGTCATGGTGTGAGTGTCACGGTGTGAGTGTCACGGTGTGAGTCTGTCGGTGTGAGTGTGTCGGTGTGAGTGTCACAGTGTGAGTGTCACAGTGTGAGTGTGTCAGTGTGAGTGTGTCAGTGTGAGTGTCACAGTGTGAGTGTGACAGTGTGAGTGTGACAGTGTGAGTGTCACAGTGTGAGTGTCACAGTGTGAGTGTCACAGTGTGAGTGTGACAGTGTGAGTGTCACAGTATGAGTGTCACAGTGTGGGTGTGACAGTGTGTGTGTCACAGTGTGAGTGTCACAGTGTGAGTGTCACAGTGTGAGTGTCACAGTGTGAGTGTGTCGGTGTGAGTGTCACAGTGTGAGTGTGACAGTGTGAGTGTGACAGTGTGAGTGTCACAGTGTGAGTGTCACAGTGTGAGTGTGACAGTGTGAGTGTCACAGTGTGAGTGTCACAGTGTGAGTGTCACAGTGTGAGTGTGTCGGTGTGAGTGTCACAGTGTGAGTGTGTCAGTGTGAGTGTGTCAGTGTGAGTGTCACAGTGTGAGTGTCACAGTGTGAGTGTCACAGTGTGAGTGTGACAGTGTGAGTTGACAGTGTGAGTGTCACAGTGTGAGTGTCACAGTGTGAGTGTGACAGTGTGAGTGTGACAGTGTGAGTGTCACAGTGTGAGTGTCACAGTATGAGTGTGACAGTGTGAGTGTCACAGTGTGAGTGTCACAGTGTGAGTGTCACAGTGTGAGTGTGTCAGTGTGAGTGTGTCAGTGTGAGTGTCACAGTGTGAGTGTCACAGTGTGAGTGTGTCAGTGTGAGTGTGTCAGTGTGAGTGTGTCAGTGTGAGTGTCACAGTGTGAGTGTGTCAGTGTGAGTTTGTCGGTGTGAGTGTCACAGTGTGAGTGTGTCGGTGTGAGTGTGTCAGTGTGAGTGTGTCAGTGTGAGTGGGGCAGTGTGAGTGTGACAGTGTGAGTGTGTCAGTGTGAGTGTCACGGTGTGAGTGTCACAGTGTGAGTGTGTCGGTGTGAGTGTGTCAGTGTGAGTGTGTCAGTGTGAGTGTGTCAGTGTGAGTGTGACGGTGTGAGTGTCACAGTGTGAGTGAGTCGGTGTGAGTGTGTCAGTGTGAGTGTGTCAGTGTGAGTGTGACAGTGTGAGTGTGTCAGTGTGAGTGTGTCAGTGTGAGTGTCACAGTGTGAGTGTCACAGTGTGAGTGTGACAGTGTGAGTGTCACAGTGTGAGTGTGACAGTGTGAGTGTCACAGTGTGAGTGTGTCAGTGTGAGTGTGTCAGTGTGAGTGTCACAGTGTGAGTGTCACAGTGTGAGTGTCACAGTGTGAGTGTGTCAGTGTGAGTGTGTCAGTGTGTGTGTCACAGTGTGAATGTGACAGTGTGAGTGTCACAGTGTGGGTGTCACAGTGTGAGTGTCACAGTGTGAGTGTGTCAGTGTGAGTGTGTCAGTGTGAGTGTGTCAGTGTGAGTGTCACAGTGTGAATGTGACAGTGTGAGTGTCACAGTGTGGGTGTCACAGTGTGAGTGTCACAGTGTGAGTGTCACAGTGTGAGTGTGTCAGTGTGAGTGTGTCAGTGTGAGTGTGACAGTGTGAGTGTCACAGTGTGAGTGTCACAGTGTGAGTGTGTCGGTGTGAGTGTCACAGTGTAAGTGTCACAGTGTGAGTGTGTCAGTGTGAGTGTGTCAGTGTGAGTGTGACAGTGTGAGTGTGACGGTGTGAGTGTGACAGTGTGAGTGTCACGGTGTGAGTGTCACGGTGTGAGTGTGTCGGTGTGAGGGTGTCGGTGTGGGTGTCACAGTGTGAGTGTCTCAGTGTGAGTGTGTCAGTGTGTGTGTGTTAGTGTGAGTGTCACAGTGTGAGTGTCACAGTGTGAGTGTGTCAGTGTGAGTGTGTCAGTGTGAGTGTCACGGTGTGAGCGTCACGGTGTGAGTGTCACGGTGTGAGTGTGACGGTGTGAGTGTGACTGTGTGAGTGTGACAGTGTGAGTGTCACAGTGTGAGTGTGTCAGTGTGAGTGTGTCAGTGTGAGTGTGACAGTGTGAGTGTGACAGTGTGAGTGTCACAGTTTGGGTGTGACAGTGTGAGTGTCACAGTGTGAGTGTGACAGTGTGAGTGTCACAGTGTGAGTGTGACAGTCTGAGTGTCTCAGTGTGAGTGTGTCAGTGTGAGTGTGACAGTGTGAGTGTGACAGTGTGAGTGTCACAGTGTGAGTGTCACGGTGTGAGTGTCACGGTGTGAGTGTGTCGGTGTGAGTGTCACGGTGTGAGTGTGTCGGTGTGAGTGTGTCAGTGTGAGTGTGTCAGTGTGTGTGTGTCAGTGTGAGTGTCACAGTGTGAGTGTGACAGTCTGAGTGTCTCAGTGTGAGTGTGTCAGTGTGAGTGTGTCAGTGTGAGTGTCACAGTGTGAGTGTCACAGTGTGAGTGTGACATTGTGAGTGTGACAGTGTGAGTGTGACAGTGTGAGTGTCACAGTGTGAGTGTCACAGTGTGAGTGTCTCAGTGTGAGTGTGTCAGTGTGAGTGTGTCAGTGTGAGTGTGTCAGTGTGCGTGTGTCAGTGTGAGTGTCACAGTGTGAGTGTGTCAGTGTGAGTGTGTCAGTTTGAGTGTCACAGTGTGAGTGTCACAGTGTGAGTGTCACAGTGTGAGTGTGACAGTGTGAGTGTCACAGTGTGAGTGTGTCGGTGTGAGTGTGTCGGTGTGTGTGTGTCGGTGTGAGTGTGACAGTGTGAGTGTGACAGTGTGAGTGTGTCAGAGTGAGTGTCACAGTGTGAGTGTGTCAGTGTGAGTGTCACGGTGTGAGTGTCACAGTGTGAGTGTGTCAGTGTGAATGTGTCAGTGTGAGTGTGTCAGTGTGAGTGTCACGGTGTGAGTGTCACGGTGTGGGTGTCACGGTGTGAGTGTCACGGTGTGAGTGTGTCAGTGTGAGTGTGTCAGTGTGAGTGTGTCAGTGAGAGTGTCACAGTGTGAGTGTCATTGTGTGAGTGTCACGGTGTGAGTGTCACGGTGTGAGTGTGTCGGTGTGAGTGTGTCGGTGTGAGTGTCACAGTGAGAGTGTCACAGTGTGAGTGTGTCGGTGTGAGTGTGTCGGTGTGAGTGTCACGGTGTGAGTGTCACGGTGTGAGTGTGTCAGTGTGAGTGTGTCAGTGTGAGTGTGTCAGTGAGAGTGTCACGGTGTGAGTGTCATGGTGTGAGTGTCACGGTGTGAGTGTCACGGTGTGAGTCTGTCGGTGTGAGTGTGTCGGTGTGAGTGTCACAGTGTGAGTGTCACAGTGTGAGTGTGTCAGTGTGAGTGTGTCAGTGTGAGTGTGTCAGTGTGAGTGTCACAGTGTGAGTGTGACAGTGTGAGTGTGACAGTGTGAGTGTCACAGTGTGAGTGTCACAGTGTGAGTGTCACAGTGTGAGTGTGACAGTGTGAGTGTCACAGTATGAGTGTCACAGTGTGGGTGTCACAGTGTGAGTGTCATGGTGTGAGTGTCACGGTGTGAGTGTCACGGTGTGAGTGTGTCGGTGTGAGTGTGTCGGTGTGAGTGTCACAGTGAGAGTGTCACAGTGTGAGTGTGTCGGTGTGAGTGTGTCGGTGTGAGTGTCACGGTGTGAGTGTCACGGTGTGAGTGTGTCAGTGTGAGTGTGTCAGTGTGTTTGTGTCAGTGAGAGTGTCACGGTGTGAGTGTCATGGTGTGAGTGTCACGGTGTGAGTGTCACGGTGTGAGTCTGTCGGTGTGAGTGTGTCGGTGTGAGTGTCACAGTGTGAGTGTCACAGTGTGAGTGTGTCAGTGTGAGTGTGTCAGTGTGAGTGTCACAGTGTGAGTGTGACAGTGTGAGTGTGACAGTGTGAGTGTCACAGTGTGAGTGTCACAGTGTGAGTGTGACAGTGTGAGTGTCACAGTATGAGTGTCACAGTGTGGGTGTGACAGTGTGTGTGTCACAGTGTGAGTGTCACAGTGTGAGTGTCACAGTGTGAGTGTCACAGTGTGAGTGTCACAGTGTGAGTGTGACAGTGTGAGTGTCACAGTGTGAGTGTCACAGTGTGAGTGTCACAGTGTGAGTGTGTCGGTGTGAGTGTCACAGTGTGAGTGTGTCAGTGTGAGTGTGTCAGTGTGAGTGTCACAGTGTGAGTGTCACAGTGTGAGTGTCACAGTGTGAGTGTGACAGTGTGAGTTGACAGTGTGAGTGTCACAGTGTGAGTGTCACAGTGTGAGTGTGACAGTGTGAGTGTGACAGTGTGAGTGTCACAGTGTGAGTGTCACAGTATGAGTGTGACAGTATGAGTGTCAAAGTGTGAGTGTGTCAGTGTGAGTGTGTCAGTGTGAGTGTGTCAGTGTGAGTGTCACAGTGTGAGTGTGTCAGTGTGAGTTTGTCGGTGTGAGTGTCACAGTGTGAGTGTGTCGGTGTGAGTGTGTCAGTGTGAGTGTGTCAGTGTGAGTGGGGCAGTGTGAGTGTGACAGTGTGAGTGTGTCAGTGTGAGTGTCACGGTGTGAGTGTCACAGTGTGAGTGTGTCGGTGTGAGTGTGTCAGTGTGAGTGTGTCAGTGTGAGTGTGTCAGTGTGAGTGTGACGGTGTGAGTGTCACAGTGTGAGTGAGTCGGTGTGAGTGTGTCAGTGTGAGTGTGTCAGTGTGAGTGTGACAGTGTGAGTGTGTCAGTGTGAGTGTGTCAGTGTGAGTGTCACAGTGTGAGTGTCACAGTGTGAGTGTGACAGTGTGAGTGTCACAGTGTGAGTGTGACAGTGTGAGTGTCACAGTGTGAGTGTGTCAGTGTGAGTGTGTCAGTGTGAGTGTCACAGTGTGAGTGTCACAGTGTGAGTGTCACAGTGTGAGTGTGTCAGTGTGAGTGTGTCAGTGTGTGTGTCACAGTGTGAATGTGACAGTGTGAGTGTCACAGTGTGGGTGTCACAGTGTGAGTGTCACAGTGTGAGTGTGTCAGTGTGAGTGTGTCAGTGTGAGTGTGTCAGTGTGAGTGTCACAGTGTGAATGTGACAGTGTGAGTGTCACAGTGTGGGTGTCACAGTGTGAGTGTCACAGTGTGAGTGTCACAGTGTGAGTGTGTCAGTGTGAGTGTGTCAGTGTGAGTGTGACAGTGTGAGTGTCACAGTGTGAGTGTCACAGTGTGAGTGTGTCGGTGTGAGTGTCACAGTGTAAGTGTCACAGTGTGAGGGTGTCAGTGTGAGTGTGTCAGTGTGAGTGTGACAGTGTGAGTGTGACGGTGTGAGTGTGACAGTGTGAGTGTCACGGTGTGAGTGTCACGGTGTGAGTGTGTCGGTGTGAGGGTGTCGGTGTGGGTGTCACAGTGTGAGTGTCTCAGTGTGAGTGTGTCAGTGTGTGTGTGTTAGTGTGAGTGTCACAGTGTGAGTGTCACAGTGTGAGTGTGTCAGTGTGAGTGTGTCAGTGTGAGTGTCACGGTGTGAGCGTCACGGTGTGAGTGTCACGGTGTGAGTGTGACGGTGTGAGTGTGACTGTGTGAGTGTGACAGTGTGAGTGTCACAGTGTGAGTGTGTCAGTGTGAGTGTGTCAGTGTGAGTGTGACAGTGTGAGTGTGACAGTGTGAGTGTCACAGTTTGGGTGTGACAGTGTGAGTGTCACAGTGTGAGTGTGACAGTGTGAGTGTCACAGTGTGAGTGTGACAGTCTGAGTGTCTCAGTGTGAGTGTGTCAGTGTGAGTGTGACAGTGTGAGTGTGACAGTGTGAGTGTCACAGTGTGAGTGTCACGGTGTGAGTGTGTCGGTGTGAGTGTCACGGTGTGAGTGTGTCGGTGTGAGTGTGTCAGTGTGAGTGTGTCAGTGTGTGTGTGTCAGTGTGAGTGTCACAGTGTGAGTGTGACAGTCTGAGTGTCTCAGTGTGAGTGTGTCAGTGTGAGTGTGTCAGTGTGTCAGTGTGAGTGTCACAGTGTGAGTGTCAGTGTGAGTGTCACAGTGTGGGTGTGACAGTGTGAGTGTCACAGTGTGAGTGTGACAGTGTGAGTGTGTCAGTGTGAGTGTGTCAGTGTGAGTGTGTCAGTGTGAGTGTCACAGTGTGAGTGTCAGTGTGAGTGTCACAGTGTGGGTGTGACAGTGTGAGTGTCACAGTGTGAGTGTCACAGTGTGAGTGTGTCAGTGTGAGTGTGTCAGAGTGAGTGTGTCAGTGTGAGTGTCACAGTGTGAGTGTCAGTGTGAGTGTCACAGTGTGGGTGTGACAGTGTGAGTGTCACAGTGTGAGTGTCACAGTGTGAGTGTGTAAGTGTGAGTGTGTCAGTGTGAGTGTGTCAGTGTGAGTGTGTCAGTTTGAGTGTCACAGTGTGAGTGTCACAGTGTGGGTGTGACAGTGTGAGTGTGTCAGTGTGAGTGTCACAGTGTGAGTGTCAGTGTGAGTGTCACAGTGTGGGTGTCACAGTGTGAGTGTGACAGTGTGAGTGTGACAGTGTGAGTGTCACGGTGTGAGTGTCACAGTGTGAGTGTAACGGTGTGAGTGTGTCAGTGTGAGTGTGTCAGTGTGAGTGTGTCAGTGTGAGTGTCACAGTGTGAGTGTCAGTGTGAGTATCACAGTGTGGGTGTGACAGTGTGAGTGTCACAGTTTGAGTGTCACAGTGTGAGTGTCACAGTGTGAGTGTGTAAGTGTGAGTGTGTCAGTGTGAGTGTGTCAGTGTGAGTGTGTCAGTTTGAGTGTCACAGTGTGAGTGTCACAGTGTGAGTGTGACAGTGTGAGTGTGACAGTGTGAGTGTCACGGTGTGAGTGTGTCAGTGTGAGTGTGTCAGTGTGAGTGTCACAGTGTGAGTGTCACAGTGTGAGTGTGTCGGTGTGAGTGTCACGGTGTGAGTGTCACAGTGGTAAGTGTGTCAGTGTGAGTGTGTCAGTGTGAGTGTGACAGTGTGAGTGTCACAGTGTGAGTGTGTCAGTGTGAGTGTCACAGTGTGAGTGTGACAGTGTGAGTGTCACAGTGTGAGTGTCACAGTGTGAGTGTGTCGGTGTGAGTGTGTCAGTGTGAGTGTGTCAGTGTGAGTGTCACAGTGTGAGTGTCACAGTGTGAGTGTGTCGGTGTGAGTGTCACAGTGTGAGTGTGACTGTGTGAGTGTGTCAGTGTGAGTGTCACAGTGTGAGTGTGTCAGTGTGAGTGTGTCAGTGTGAGTGTGTCAGTGTGAGTGTGTCAGTGTGAGTGTCACGGTGTGAGTGTGTAAGTGTGAGTGTCACAGTGTGAGTGTCACAGTGTGAGTGTGACAGTGTGAGTGTCACGGTGTGAGTGTGTCAGTGTGAGTGTCACAGTGTGAGTGTGTCGGTGTGAGTGTCACAGTGTGAGTGTGTCGGTGTGAGTGTGTCAGTGTGAGTGTGTCAGTGTGAGTGTCACAGTGTGAGTGTCACAGTGTGAGTGTGTCTGTGTGAGTGTCACAGTGTGAGTGTCACAGTGTGAGTGTGTCAGTGTGAGTGTGTCAGTGTGAGTGTGTCAGTGTGAGTGTGACAGTGTGAGTGTCACAGTGTGAGTTTGTCAGTGTGAATGTGTCAGTGTGAGTGTGTCAGTGTGAGTGTCACGGTGTGAGTGTCACGGTGTGGGTGTCACGGTGTGAGTGTCACGGTGTGAGTGTGTCAGTGTGAGTGTGTCAGTGTGAGTGTGTCAGTGAGAGTGTCACAGTGTGAGTGTCATTGTGTGAGTGTCACGGTGTGAGTGTCACGGTGTGAGTGTGTCGGTGTGAGTGTGTCGGTGTGAGTGTCACAGTGAGAGTGTCACAGTGTGAGTGTGTCGGTGTGAGTGTGTCGGTGTGAGTGTCACGGTGTGAGTGTCACGGTGTGAGTGTGTCAGTGTGAGTGTGTCAGTGTGAGTGTGTCAGTGAGAGTGTCACGGTGTGAGTGTCATGGTGTGAGTGTCACGGTGTGAGTGTCACGGTGTGAGTCTGTCGGTGTGAGTGTGTCGGTGTGAGTGTCACAGTGTGAGTGTCACAGTGTGAGTGTGTCAGTGTGAGTGTGTCAGTGTGAGTGTCACAGTGTGAGTGTGACAGTGTGAGTGTGACAGTGTGAGTGTCACAGTGTGAGTGTCACAGTGTGAGTGTCACAGTGTGAGTGTGACAGTGTGAGTGTCACAGTATGAGTGTCTCAGTGTGGGTGTCACAGTGTGAGTGTCATGGTGTGAGTGTCACGGTGTGAGTGTCACGGTGTGAGTGTGTCGGTGTGAGTGTGTCGGTGTGAGTGTCACAGTGAGAGTGTCACAGTGTGAGTGTGTCGGTGTGAGTGTGTCGGTGTGAGTGTCACGGTGTGAGTGTCACGGTGTGAGTGTGTCAGTGTGAGTGTGTCAGTGTGTTTGTGTCAGTGAGAGTGTCACGGTGTGAGTGTCATGGTGTGAGTGTCACGGTGTGAGTGTCACGGTGTGAGTCTGTCGGTGTGAGTGTGTCGGTGTGAGTGTCACAGTGTGAGTGTCACAGTGTGAGTGTGTCAGTGTGAGTGTGTCAGTGTGAGTGTCACAGTGTGAGTGTGACAGTGTGAGTGTGACAGTGTGAGTGTCACAGTGTGAGTGTCACAGTGTGAGTGTCACAGTGTGAGTGTGACAGTGTGAGTGTCACAGTATGAGTGTCACAGTGTGGGTGTGACAGTGTGTGTGTCACAGTGTGAGTGTCACAGTGTGAGTGTCACAGTGTGAGTGTCACAGTGTGAGTGTGTCGGTGTGAGTGTCACAGTGTGAGTGTGACAGTGTGAGTGTGACAGTGTGAGTGTCACAGTGTGAGTGTCACAGTGTGAGTGTGACAGTGTGAGTGTCACAGTGTGAGTGTCACAGTGTGAGTGTCACAGTGTGAGTGTGTCGGTGTGAGTGTCACAGTGTGAGTGTGTCAGTGTGAGTGTGTCAGTGTGAGTGTCACAGTGTGAGTGTCACAGTGTGAGTGTCACAGTGTGAGTGTGACAGTGTGAGTTGACAGTGTGAGTGTCACAGTGTGAGTGTCACAGTGTGAGTGTGACAGTGTGAGTGTGACAGTGTGAGTGTCACAGTGTGAGTGTCACAGTATGAGTGTGACAGTGTGAGTGTCACAGTGTGAGTGTCACAGTGTGAGTGTCAAAGTGTGAGTGTGTCAGTGTGAGTGTGTCAGTGTGAGTGTCACAGTGTGAGTGTCACAGTGTGAGTGTGTCAGTGTGAGTGTGTCAGTGTGAGTGTGTCAGTGTGAGTGTCACAGTGTGAGTGTGTCAGTGTGAGTTTGTCGGTGTGAGTGTCACAGTGTGAGTGTGTCGGTGTGAGTGTGTCAGTGTGAGTGTGTCAGTGTGAGTGGGGCAGTGTGAGTGTGACAGTGTGAGTGTGTCAGTGTGAGTGTCACGGTGTGAGTGTCACAGTGTGAGTGTGTCGGTGTGAGTGTGTCAGTGTGAGTGTGTCAGTGTGAGTGTGTCAGTGTGAGTGTGACGGTGTGAGTGTCACAGTGTGAGTGAGTCGGTGTGAGTGTGTCAGTGTGAGTGTGTCAGTGTGAGTGTGACAGTGTGAGTGTGTCAGTGTGAGTGTGTCAGTGTGAGTGTCACAGTGTGAGTGTCACAGTGTGAGTGTGACAGTGTGAGTGTCACAGTGTGAGTGTGACAGTGTGAGTGTCACAGTGTGAGTGTGTCAGTGTGAGTGTGTCAGTGTGAGTGTCACAGTGTGAGTGTCACAGTGTGAGTGTGTCAGTGTGAGTGTGTCAGTGTGTGTGTCACAGTGTGAATGTGACAGTGTGAGTGTCACAGTGTGGGTGTCACAGTGTGAGTGTCACAGTGTGAGTGTGTCAGTGTGAGTGTGTCAGTGTGAGTGTGTCAGTGTGAGTGTCACAGTGTGAATGTGACAGTGTGAGTGTCACAGTGTGGGTGTCACAGTGTGAGTGTCACAGTGTGAGTGTCACAGTGTGAGTGTGTCAGTGTGAGTGTGTCAGTGTGAGTGTGACAGTGTGAGTGTCACAGTGTGAGTGTCACAGTGTGAGTGTGTCGGTGTGAGTGTCACAGTGTAAGTGTCACAGTGTGAGTGTGTCAGTGTGAGTGTGTCAGTGTGAGTGTGACAGTGTGAGTGTGACGGTGTGAGTGTGACAGTGTGAGTGTCACGGTGTGAGTGTCACGGTGTGAGTGTGTCGGTGTGAGGGTGTCGGTGTGGGTGTCACAGTGTGAGTGTCTCAGTGTGAGTGTGTCAGTGTGTGTGTGTTAGTGTGAGTGTCACAGTGTGAGTGTCACAGTGTGAGTGTGTCAGTGTGAGTGTGTCAGTGTGAGTGTCACGGTGTGAGCGTCACGGTGTGAGTGTCACGGTGTGAGTGTGACGGTGTGAGTGTGACTGTGTGAGTGTGACAGTGTGAGTGTCACAGTGTGAGTGTGTCAGTGTGAGTGTGTCAGTGTGAGTGTGACAGTGTGAGTGTGACAGTGTGAGTGTCACAGTTTGGGTGTGACAGTGTGAGTGTCACAGTGTGAGTGTGACAGTGTGAGTGTCACAGTGTGAGTGTGACAGTCTGAGTGTCTCAGTGTGAGTGTGTCAGTGTGAGTGTGACAGTGTGAGTGTGACAGTGTGAGTGTCACAGTGTGAGTGTCACGGTGTGAGTGTCACGGTGTGAGTGTGTCGGTGTGAGTGTCACGGTGTGAGTGTGTCGGTGTGAGTGTGTCAGTGTGAGTGTGTCAGTGTGTGTGTGTCAGTGTGAGTGTCACAGTGTGAGTGTGACAGTCTGAGTGTCTCAGTGTGAGTGTGTCAGTGTGAGTGTGTCAGTGTGAGTGTCACAGTGTGAGTGTCACAGTGTGAGTGTGACATTGTGAGTGTGACAGTGTGAGTGTGACAGTGTGAGTGTCACAGTGTGAGTGTCACAGTGTGAGTGTCTCAGTGTGAGTGTGTCAGTGTGAGTGTGTCAGTGTGAGTGTGTCAGTGTGCGTGTGTCAGTGTGAGTGTCACAGTGTGAGTGTGTCAGTGTGAGTGTGTCAGTTTGAGTGTCACAGTGTGAGTGTCACAGTGTGAGTGTCACAGTGTGAGTGTGACAGTGTGAGTGTCACAGTGTGAGTGTGTCGGTGTGAGTGTGTCGGTGTGTGTGTGTCGGTGTGAGTGTGACAGTGTGAGTGTGACAGTGTGAGTGTGTCAGAGTGAGTGTCACAGTGTGAGTGTGTCAGTGTGAGTGTCACGGTGTGAGTGTCACAGTGTGAGTGTGTCAGTGTGAATGTGTCAGTGTGAGTGTGTCAGTGTGAGTGTCACGGTGTGAGTGTCACGGTGTGGGTGTCACGGTGTGAGTGTCACGGTGTGAGTGTGTCAGTGTGAGTGTGTCAGTGTGAGTGTGTCAGTGAGAGTGTCACAGTGTGAGTGTCATTGTGTGAGTGTCACGGTGTGAGTGTCACGGTGTGAGTGTGTCGGTGTGAGTGTGTCGGTGTGAGTGTCACAGTGAGAGTGTCACAGTGTGAGTGTGTCGGTGTGAGTGTGTCGGTGTGAGTGTCACGGTGTGAGTGTCACGGTGTGAGTGTGTCAGTGTGAGTGTGTCAGTGTGAGTGTGTCAGTGAGAGTGTCACGGTGTGAGTGTCATGGTGTGAGTGTCACGGTGTGAGTGTCACGGTGTGAGTCTGTCGGTGTGAGTGTGTCGGTGTGAGTGTCACAGTGTGAGTGTCACAGTGTGAGTGTGTCAGTGTGAGTGTGTCAGTGTGAGTGTGTCAGTGTGAGTGTCACAGTGTGAGTGTGACAGTGTGAGTGTGACAGTGTGAGTGTCACAGTGTGAGTGTCACAGTGTGAGTGTCACAGTGTGAGTGTGACAGTGTGAGTGTCACAGTATGAGTGTCACAGTGTGGGTGTCACAGTGTGAGTGTCATGGTGTGAGTGTCACGGTGTGAGTGTCACGGTGTGAGTGTGTCGGTGTGAGTGTGTCGGTGTGAGTGTCACAGTGAGAGTGTCACAGTGTGAGTGTGTCGGTGTGAGTGTGTCGGTGTGAGTGTCACGGTGTGAGTGTCACGGTGTGAGTGTGTCAGTGTGAGTGTGTCAGTGTGTTTGTGTCAGTGAGAGTGTCACGGTGTGAGTGTCATGGTGTGAGTGTCACGGTGTGAGTGTCACGGTGTGAGTCTGTCGGTGTGAGTGTGTCGGTGTGAGTGTCACAGTGTGAGTGTCACAGTGTGAGTGTGTCAGTGTGAGTGTGTCAGTGTGAGTGTCACAGTGTGAGTGTGACAGTGTGAGTGTGACAGTGTGAGTGTCACAGTGTGAGTGTCACAGTGTGAGTGTGACAGTGTGAGTGTCACAGTATGAGTGTCACAGTGTGGGTGTGACAGTGTGTGTGTCACAGTGTGAGTGTCACAGTGTGAGTGTCACAGTGTGAGTGTCACAGTGTGAGTGTGACAGTGTGAGTGTCACAGTGTGAGTGTCACAGTGTGAGTGTCACAGTGTGAGTGTGTCGGTGTGAGTGTCACAGTGTGAGTGTGTCAGTGTGAGTGTGTCAGTGTGAGTGTCACAGTGTGAGTGTCACAGTGTGAGTGTCACAGTGTGAGTGTGACAGTGTGAGTTGACAGTGTGAGTGTCACAGTGTGAGTGTCACAGTGTGAGTGTGACAGTGTGAGTGTGACAGTGTGAGTGTCACAGTGTGAGTGTCACAGTATGAGTGTGACAGTATGAGTGTCAAAGTGTGAGTGTGTCAGTGTGAGTGTGTCAGTGTGAGTGTGTCAGTGTGAGTGTCACAGTGTGAGTGTGTCAGTGTGAGTTTGTCGGTGTGAGTGTCACAGTGTGAGTGTGTCGGTGTGAGTGTGTCAGTGTGAGTGTGTCAGTGTGAGTGGGGCAGTGTGAGTGTGACAGTGTGAGTGTGTCAGTGTGAGTGTCACGGTGTGAGTGTCACAGTGTGAGTGTGTCGGTGTGAGTGTGTCAGTGTGAGTGTGTCAGTGTGAGTGTGTCAGTGTGAGTGTGACGGTGTGAGTGTCACAGTGTGAGTGAGTCGGTGTGAGTGTGTCAGTGTGAGTGTGTCAGTGTGAGTGTGACAGTGTGAGTGTGTCAGTGTGAGTGTGTCAGTGTGAGTGTCACAGTGTGAGTGTCACAGTGTGAGTGTGACAGTGTGAGTGTCACAGTGTGAGTGTGACAGTGTGAGTGTCACAGTGTGAGTGTGTCAGTGTGAGTGTGTCAGTGTGAGTGTCACAGTGTGAGTGTCACAGTGTGAGTGTCACAGTGTGAGTGTGTCAGTGTGAGTGTGTCAGTGTGTGTGTCACAGTGTGAATGTGACAGTGTGAGTGTCACAGTGTGGGTGTCACAGTGTGAGTGTCACAGTGTGAGTGTGTCAGTGTGAGTGTGTCAGTGTGAGTGTGTCAGTGTGAGTGTCACAGTGTGAATGTGACAGTGTGAGTGTCACAGTGTGGGTGTCACAGTGTGAGTGTCACAGTGTGAGTGTCACAGTGTGAGTGTGTCAGTGTGAGTGTGTCAGTGTGAGTGTGACAGTGTGAGTGTCACAGTGTGAGTGTCACAGTGTGAGTGTGTCGGTGTGAGTGTCACAGTGTAAGTGTCACAGTGTGAGTGTGTCAGTGTGAGTGTGTCAGTGTGAGTGTGACAGTGTGAGTGTGACGGTGTGAGTGTGACAGTGTGAGTGTCACGGTGTGAGTGTCACGGTGTGAGTGTGTCGGTGTGAGGGTGTCGGTGTGGGTGTCACAGTGTGAGTGTCTCAGTGTGAGTGTGTCAGTGTGTGTGTGTTAGTGTGAGTGTCACAGTGTGAGTGTCACAGTGTGAGTGTGTCAGTGTGAGTGTGTCAGTGTGAGTGTCACGGTGTGAGCGTCACGGTGTGAGTGTCACGGTGTGAGTGTGACGGTGTGAGTGTGACTGTGTGAGTGTGACAGTGTGAGTGTCACAGTGTGAGTGTGTCAGTGTGAGTGTGTCAGTGTGAGTGTGACAGTGTGAGTGTGACAGTGTGAGTGTCACAGTTTGGGTGTGACAGTGTGAGTGTCACAGTGTGAGTGTGACAGTGTGAGTGTCACAGTGTGAGTGTGACAGTCTGAGTGTCTCAGTGTGAGTGTGTCAGTGTGAGTGTGACAGTGTGAGTGTGACAGTGTGAGTGTCACAGTGTGAGTGTCACGGTGTGAGTGTCACGGTGTGAGTGTGTCGGTGTGAGTGTCACGGTGTGAGTGTGTCGGTGTGAGTGTGTCAGTGTGAGTGTGTCAGTGTGTGTGTGTCAGTGTGAGTGTCACAGTGTGAGTGTGACAGTCTGAGTGTCTCAGTGTGAGTGTGTCAGTGTGAGTGTGTCAGTGTGAGTGTCACAGTGTGAGTGTCACAGTGTGAGTGTGACATTGTGAGTGTGACAGTGTGAGTGTGACAGTGTGAGTGTCACAGTGTGAGTGTCACAGTGTGAGTGTCTCAGTGTGAGTGTGTCAGTGTGAGTGTGTCAGTGTGAGTGTGTCAGTGTGCGTGTGTCAGTGTGAGTGTCACAGTGTGAGTGTGTCAGTGTGAGTGTGTCAGTTTGAGTGTCACAGTGTGAGTGTCACAGTGTGAGTGTCACAGTGTGAGTGTGACAGTGTGAGTGTCACAGTGTGAGTGTGTCGGTGTGAGTGTGTCGGTGTGTGTGTGTCGGTGTGAGTGTGACAGTGTGAGTGTGACAGTGTGAGTGTGTCAGAGTGAGTGTCACAGTGTGAGTGTGTCAGTGTGAGTGTCACGGTGTGAGTGTCACAGTGTGAGTGTGTCAGTGTGAATGTGTCAGTGTGAGTGTGTCAGTGTGAGTGTCACGGTGTGAGTGTCACGGTGTGGGTGTCACGGTGTGAGTGTCACGGTGTGAGTGTGTCAGTGTGAGTGTGTCAGTGTGAGTGTGTCAGTGAGAGTGTCACAGTGTGAGTGTCATTGTGTGAGTGTCACGGTGTGAGTGTCACGGTGTGAGTGTGTCGGTGTGAGTGTCACAGTGAGAGTGTCACAGTGTGAGTGTGTCGGTGTGAGTGTGTCGGTGTGAGTGTCACGGTGTGAGTGTCACGGTGTGAGTGTGTCAGTGTGAGTGTGTCAGTGTGAGTGTGTCAGTGAGAGTGTCACGGTGTGAGTGTCATGGTGTGAGTGTCACGGTGTGAGTGTCACGGTGTGAGTCTGTCGGTGTGAGTGTGTCGGTGTGAGTGTCACAGTGTGAGTGTCACAGTGTGAGTGTGTCAGTGTGAGTGTGTCAGTGTGAGTGTGTCAGTGTGAGTGTCACAGTGTGAGTGTGACAGTGTGAGTGTGACAGTGTGAGTGTCACAGTGTGAGTGTCACAGTGTGAGTGTCACAGTGTGAGTGTGACAGTGTGAGTGTCACAGTATGAGTGTCACAGTGTGGGTGTCACAGTGTGAGTGTCATGGTGTGAGTGTCACGGTGTGAGTGTCACGGTGTGAGTGTGTCGGTGTGAGTGTGTCGGTGTGAGTGTCACAGTGAGAGTGTCACAGTGTGAGTGTGTCGGTGTGAGTGTGTCGGTGTGAGTGTCACGGTGTGAGTGTCACGGTGTGAGTGTGTCAGTGTGAGTGTGTCAGTGTGTTTGTGTCAGTGAGAGTGTCACGGTGTGAGTGTCATGGTGTGAGTGTCACGGTGTGAGTGTCACGGTGTGAGTCTGTCGGTGTGAGTGTGTCGGTGTGAGTGTCACAGTGTGAGTGTCACAGTGTGAGTGTGTCAGTGTGAGTGTGTCAGTGTGAGTGTCACAGTGTGAGTGTGACAGTGTGAGTGTGACAGTGTGAGTGTCACAGTGTGAGTGTCACAGTGTGAGTGTGACAGTGTGAGTGTCACAGTATGAGTGTCACAGTGTGGGTGTGACAGTGTGTGTGTCACAGTGTGAGTGTCACAGTGTGAGTGTCACAGTGTGAGTGTCACAGTGTGAGTGTGACAGTGTGAGTGTCACAGTGTGAGTGTCACAGTGTGAGTGTCACAGTGTGAGTGTGTCGGTGTGAGTGTCACAGTGTGAGTGTGTCAGTGTGAGTGTGTCAGTGTGAGTGTCACAGTGTGAGTGTCACAGTGTGAGTGTCACAGTGTGAGTGTGACAGTGTGAGTTGACAGTGTGAGTGTCACAGTGTGAGTGTCACAGTGTGAGTGTGACAGTGTGAGTGTGACAGTGTGAGTGTCACAGTGTGAGTGTCACAGTATGAGTGTGACAGTATGAGTGTCAAAGTGTGAGTGTGTCAGTGTGAGTGTGTCAGTGTGAGTGTGTCAGTGTGAGTGTCACAGTGTGAGTGTGTCAGTGTGAGTTTGTCGGTGTGAGTGTCACAGTGTGAGTGTGTCGGTGTGAGTGTGTCAGTGTGAGTGTGTCAGTGTGAGTGGGGCAGTGTGAGTGTGACAGTGTGAGTGTGTCAGTGTGAGTGTCACGGTGTGAGTGTCACAGTGTGAGTGTGTCGGTGTGAGTGTGTCAGTGTGAGTGTGTCAGTGTGAGTGTGTCAGTGTGAGTGTGACGGTGTGAGTGTCACAGTGTGAGTGAGTCGGTGTGAGTGTGTCAGTGTGAGTGTGTCAGTGTGAGTGTGACAGTGTGAGTGTGTCAGTGTGAGTGTGTCAGTGTGAGTGTCACAGTGTGAGTGTCACAGTGTGAGTGTGACAGTGTGAGTGTCACAGTGTGAGTGTGACAGTGTGAGTGTCACAGTGTGAGTGTGTCAGTGTGAGTGTGTCAGTGTGAGTGTCACAGTGTGAGTGTCACAGTGTGAGTGTCACAGTGTGAGTGTGTCAGTGTGAGTGTGTCAGTGTGTGTGTCACAGTGTGAATGTGACAGTGTGAGTGTCACAGTGTGGGTGTCACAGTGTGAGTGTCACAGTGTGAGTGTGTCAGTGTGAGTGTGTCAGTGTGAGTGTGTCAGTGTGAGTGTCACAGTGTGAATGTGACAGTGTGAGTGTCACAGTGTGGGTGTCACAGTGTGAGTGTCACAGTGTGAGTGTCACAGTGTGAGTGTGTCAGTGTGAGTGTGTCAGTGTGAGTGTGACAGTGTGAGTGTCACAGTGTGAGTGTCACAGTGTGAGTGTGTCGGTGTGAGTGTCACAGTGTAAGTGTCACAGTGTGAGGGTGTCAGTGTGAGTGTGTCAGTGTGAGTGTGACAGTGTGAGTGTGACGGTGTGAGTGTGACAGTGTGAGTGTCACGGTGTGAGTGTCACGGTGTGAGTGTGTCGGTGTGAGGGTGTCGGTGTGGGTGTCACAGTGTGAGTGTCTCAGTGTGAGTGTGTCAGTGTGTGTGTGTTAGTGTGAGTGTCACAGTGTGAGTGTCACAGTGTGAGTGTGTCAGTGTGAGTGTGTCAGTGTGAGTGTCACGGTGTGAGCGTCACGGTGTGAGTGTCACGGTGTGAGTGTGACGGTGTGAGTGTGACTGTGTGAGTGTGACAGTGTGAGTGTCACAGTGTGAGTGTGTCAGTGTGAGTGTGTCAGTGTGAGTGTGACAGTGTGAGTGTGACAGTGTGAGTGTCACAGTTTGGGTGTGACAGTGTGAGTGTCACAGTGTGAGTGTGACAGTGTGAGTGTCACAGTGTGAGTGTGACAGTCTGAGTGTCTCAGTGTGAGTGTGTCAGTGTGAGTGTGACAGTGTGAGTGTGACAGTGTGAGTGTCACAGTGTGAGTGTCACGGTGTGAGTGTGTCGGTGTGAGTGTCACGGTGTGAGTGTGTCGGTGTGAGTGTGTCAGTGTGAGTGTGTCAGTGTGTGTGTGTCAGTGTGAGTGTCACAGTGTGAGTGTGACAGTCTGAGTGTCTCAGTGTGAGTGTGTCAGTGTGAGTGTGTCAGTGTGAGTGTCACAGTGTGCGTGTCACAGTGTGAGTGTGACATTGTGAGTGTGACAGTGTGAGTGTGACAGTGTGAGTGTCACAGTGTGAGTGTCACAGTGTGAGTGTCTCAGTGTGAGTGTGTCAGTGTGAGTGTGTCAGTGTGAGTGTGTCAGTGTGTGTGTGTCAGTGTGAGTGTCACAGTGTGAGTGTGTCAGTGTGAGTGTGTCAGTTTGAGTGTCACAGTGTGAGTGTCACAGTGTGAGTGTGTCGTTGTGAGTGTGACAGTGTGAGTGTCACAGTGTGAGTGTGTCGGTGTGAGTGTGTCGGTGTGTGTGTGTCGGTGTGAGTGTGACAGTGTGAGTGTCACGGTGTGAGTGTCACAGTGTGAGTGTGTTGGTGTGAGTGTGTCAGTGTGAGTGTGTCAGTGTGAGTGTGGCAGTGTGAGTGTGACAGTGTGAGTTGACAGTGTGAGTGTCACAGAGTGAGTGTGACAGTGTGAGTGTGACAGTGTGAGTGTGACAGTGTGAGTGTCACAGTGTGAGTGTCACAGTGTGAGTGTGTCAGTGTGAGTGTGTCAGTGTGAGTGTCACAGTGTGAGTGTCACAGTGTGAGTGTGTCAGTGTGAGTGTGTCAATGTGAGTGTGTCAGTGTGAGTGTCACAGTGTGAGTGTGTCAGTGTGAGTGTGTCAGTGTGAGTGTGGCAGTGTGAGTGTGACAGTGTGAGTGTGACAGTGTGAGTGTCACAGTGTGAGTGTGTCGGTGTGAGTGTGTCAGTGTGAGGGTGTCAGTGTGAGTGTGACGGTGTGAGTGTCACAGTGTGAGTGTGTCGGTGTGAGTGTGTCAGTGTGAGTGTGTCAGTGTGAGTGTGACAGTGTGAGTGTGTCAGTGTGAGTGTGTCAGTGTGAGTGTGTCAGTGTGATTGTCACAGTGTGAGTGTCACAGTGTGAGTGTGACAGTGTGAGTGTCACAGTGTGAGTGTCACAGTGTGAGTGTGTCGGTGTGAGTGTCACAGTGTGAGTGTGTCAGTGTGAGTGTCACAGTGTGAGTGTCACAGTGTGAGTGTGTCAGTGTGAGTGTGTCAGTGTGAGTGTGTCAGTGTGAGTGTCACAGTGTGAATGTCACAGTGTGAGTGTCACAGTGTGGGTGTCACAGTGTGAGTGTGTCAGTGTGAGTGTGTCAGTGTGAGTGTGTCAGTGTGAGTGTCACAGTGTGAATGTGACAGTGTGAGTGTCACAGTGTGGGTGTCACAGTGTGAGTGTCACAGTGTGAGTGTGTCAGTGTGAGTGTGACAGTGTGAGTGTGACAGTGTGAGTGTCACAGTGTGAGTGTCACAGTGTGAGTGTGTCGGTGTGAGTGTCACAGTGTGAGTGTCACAGTGTGAGTGTGTCAGTGTGAGTGTGTCAGTGTGAGTGTGACAGTGTGAGTGTGACAGTGTGAGTTTGACGGTGTGAGTGTGACGGTGTGAGTGTCAGGGTGTGAGTGTCACGGTGTGAGTGTGTCGGTGTGAGGTTGTCGGTGTGGGTGTCACAGTGTGAGTGTCTCAGTGTGAGTGTGTCAGTGTGTGTGTGTTAGTGTGAGTGTGTCAGTGTGAGTGTCACGGTGTGAGCGTCACGGTGTGAGTGTCACGGTGTGAGTGTGACGGTGGTAGTGTGACGGTGTGAGTGTCACAGTGTGAGTGTCACAGTGTGAGTGTGTCAGTGTGAGTGTGTCAGTGTGAGTGTGACAATGTGAGTGTGACAGTGTGAGTGTCACAGTGTGGGTGTGACAGTGTGAGTGTCACAGTGTGAGTGTGACAGTCTGAGTGTCTCAGTGTGAGTGTGTCAGTGTGAGTGTGTCAGTGTGGGTGTCACAGTGTGAGTGTCACAGTGTGAGTGTGACAGTGTGAGTGTGACAGTGTCAGTGTCACAGTGTGAGTGTCACGGTGTGTGTTTCACGGTGTGAGTGTGTCGGTGTGAGTGTCACGGTGTGAGTGTGTCGGTGTGAGTGTGTCAGTGTGAGTGTGTCAGTGGGAGTGTCACAGTGTGAGTGTGACAGTGTGAGTGTGACAGTGTGAGTGTCACAGTGTGAGTGTCACAGTGTGAGTGTCTCAGTGTGAGTGTGTCAGTGTGAGTGTGTCAGTGTGAGTGTGTCAGTGGGAGTGTCACAGTGTGAGTGTGACAGTGTGAGTGTGACAGTGTGAGTGTCACAGTGTGAGTGTCACAGTGTGAGTGTCTCAGTGTGAGTGTGTCAGTGTGAGTGTGTCAGTGTGAGTGTGTCAGTGTGTGTGTGTGTCAGTGTGAGTGTCACAGTGTGAGTTTCACAGTGTGAGTGTGACAGTGTGAGTGTGACAGTGTGAGTGTCACGGTGTGAGTGTCACGGTGTGAGTGTCACGGTGTGAGTGTGTCGGTGTGAGTGTGTCGGTGTGAGTGTCACAGCGTGAGTGTCACAGTGTGAGTGTCACAGTGTGAGTGTGTCAGTGTGAGTGTGTCAGTGTGAGTGTGACAGTGTGAGTGTCACAGTGTGAGTGTGACAGTGTAAGTGTCACAGTGTGAGTGTCACAGTGTGAGTGTGTCAGTGTGAGTGTGTCAGTGTGAGTGTGTCAGTGTGAGTGTCACAGTGTGAGTGTGTCAATGTGAGTGTGTCAGTGTTAGTGTGTCAGTGTGAGTGTCACAGATTGAGTGTGACAGTGTGAGTGTGACAGTGTGAGTGTCACGGTGTGAGTGTCACGGTGTGAGTGTGTCGGTGTGAGTGTGTCGGTGTGAGTGTCACAGTGTGAGTGTCACAGTGTGAGTGTGTCAGTGTGAGTGTGTCAGTGTGTGTGTGTCAGTGTGAGTGTCACAGTGTGAGTGTGTCAATGTGAGTGTGTCAGTGTGAGTGTGTCAGTGTGAGTGTCACAGATTGAGTGTGACAGTGTGAGTGTGACAGTGTGAGTGTCACGGTGTGAGTGTCACGGTGTGAGTGTGTCGGTGTGAGTGTGTCGGTGTGAGTGTCACAGTGTGAGTGTCACAGTGTGAGTGTGTCAGTGTGAGTGTGTCAGTGTGTGTGTGTCAGTGTGAGTGTCACAGTGTGAGTGTCACAGTGTGAGTGTGACAGTGTGAGTGTCACAGTGTGAGTGACACAGTGTGAGTGTGTCAGTATGAGTGTGTCAGTGTGAGTTTGTCAGTGCGAGTGTCACAGTGTGAATGTGTCAGTGTGAGTGTGTCAGTGTGAGTGTCACAGTGTGAGTGTCACAGTGTGAGTGTGACAGTGTGAGTGTGACAGTGTGAGTGTCACAGTGTGAGTGTCACGGTGTGAGTTTCACGGTGTGAGTGTGTCGGTGTGAGTGTCACGGTGTGAGTGTGTCGGTGTGAGTGTGTCAGTGTGAGTGTGTCAGTTGGAGTGTCACAGTGTGAGTGTGACAGTGTGAGTGTGACAGTGTGAGTGTCACAGTGTGAGTGTCACAGTGTGAGTGTCTCAGTGTGAGTGTGTCAGTGTGAGTGTGTCAGTGTGAGTGTGTCAGTGGGAGTGTCACAGTGTGAGTGTGACAGTGTGAGTGTGACAGTGTGAGTGTCACAGTGTGAGTGTCACAATGTGAGTGTCTCAGTGTGAGTGTGTCAGTGTGAGTGTGTCAGTGTGAGTGTGTCAGTGTGTGTGTGTCAGTGTGAGTGTCACAGTGTGAGTTTCACAGTGTGAGTGTGACAGTGTGAGTGTGACAGTGTGAGTGTCACGGTGTGAGTGTCACGGTGTGAGTGTCACGGTGTGAGTGTGTCGGTGTGAGTGTGTCGGTGTGAGTGTCACAGCGTGAGTGTCACAGTGTGAGTGTCACAGTGTGAGTGTGTCAGTGTGAGTGTGTCAGTGTGAGTGTGTCAGTGTGAGTGTGACAGTGTGAGTGTCACAGTGTGAGTGTGACAGTGTAAGTGTCACAGTGTGAGTGTCACAGTGTGAGTGTGTCAGTGTGAGTGTGTCAGTGTGAGTGTGTCAGTGTGAGTGTCACAGTGTGAGTGTGTCAATGTGAGTGTGTCAGTGTGAGTGTGTCAGTGTGAGTGTCACAGATTGAGTGTGACAGTGTGAGTGTGACAGTGTGAGTGTCACGGTGTGAGTGTCACGGTGTGAGTGTGTCGGTGTGAGTGTGTCGGTGTGAGTGTCACAGTGTGAGTGTCACAGTGTGAGTGTGTCAGTGTGAGTGTGTCAGTGTGTGTGTGTCAGTGTGAGTGTCACAGTGTGAGTGTCACAGTGTGAGTGTGACAGTGTGAGTGTCACAGTGTGAGTGTCACAGTGTGAGTGTGTCAGTATGAGTGTGTCAGTGTGAGTTTGTCAGTGCGAGTGTCACAGTGTGAATGTGTCAGTGTGAGTGTGTCAGTGTGAGTGTCACAGTGTGCGTGTGTCAGTGTGAGTGTGTCAGTGTGAGTGTGACAGTGTGAGTGTCACAGTGTGAGTGTCACGGTGTGAGTGTGACGGTGTGAGTGTGACGGTGTGAGTGTGACAGTGTGAGTGTGTCAGTGTGAGTGTGTCAGTGTGAGTGTGACAGTGTGAGTGTCACAGTGTGGGTGTGACAGTGTGAGTGTCACAGTGTGAGTGTGACAGTGTGAGTGTCTCAGTGTGAGTGTGTCAGTGTGAGTGTGTCAGTGTTAGTGTGTCAGTGTGAGTGTCACAGTGTGAGTGTAACGGTGTGAGTGTCACGGTGTGAGTGTCACGGTGTGAGTGTGTCGGTGTGAGTGTCACAGTGTGAGTGTCACAGTGTGAGTGTCTCAGTCTGAGTGTGTCAGTGTGAGTGTGTCAGTGTGTGTGTGTCAGTGTGAGTGTCACAGTGTGAGTGTCACAGTGTGAGTGTCACAGTGTGAGTGTGTCAGTGTGAGTGTGTCAGTGTGAGTGTGTCAGTTTGAGTGTCACAGTGTGAGTGTCACAGTGTGAGTGAGACAGTGTGAGTGTGACAGTGTGAGTGTCACGGTGTGAGTGTCACGGTGTGAGAGTGTCGGTGTGAGTGTGTCGGTGTGAGTGTGTCGGTGTGAGTGTCACAGTGTGAGTGTCACAGTGTGAGTGTGTCACTGTGTGTGTGTCAGTGTGAGTGTCACAGTGTGAGTGTCACAGTGTGAGTGTGTCAGTGTGAGTGTGTCAGTGTGAGTGTGTCAGTGTGTGTGTGTCAGTGTGAGTGTCACAGTGTGAGTGTCACAGTGTGAGTGTCACAGTGTGAGTGTGTCAGTGTGAGTGTGTCAGTGTGAGTGTCACAGTGTGAGTGTCAGTGTGAGTGTCACAGTGTGGGTGTGACAGTGTGAGTGTCACAGTTTGAGTGTCACAGTGTGAGTGTCACAGTGTGAGTGTGTAAGTGTGAGTGTGTCAGTGTGAGTGTGTCAGTGTGAGTGTGTCAGTTTGAGTGTCACAGTGTGAGTGTCACAGTGTGAGTGTCACAGTGTGAGTGTGACAGTGTGAGTGTCACGGTGTGAGTGTCACGGTGTGAGTGTCACGGTGTGAGTGGGTCGGTGTGAGTGTGTCGGTGTGAGTGTCACAGTGTGAGTGTCACAGTGTGAGTGTGTCAGTGTGAGTGTGTCAGTGTGTCAGTGTGAGTGTCACTGTGTGAGTGTCAGTGTGAGTGTCACAGTGTGGGTGTGACAGTGTGAGTGTCACAGTGTGAGTGTGACAGTGTGAGTGTGTCAGTGTGAGTGTGTCAGTGTGAGTGTGTCAGTGTGAGTGTCACAGTGTGAGTGTCAGTGTGAGTGTCACAGTGTGGGTGTGACAGTGTGAGTGTCACAGTGTGAGTGTGTCAGTGTGAGTGTGTCAGTGTGAGTGTCACAATGTGGGTGTGACAGTGTGAGTGTCACAGTTTGAGTGTCACAGTGTGAGTGTCACAGTGTGAGTGTGTAAGTGTGAGTGTGTCAGTGTGAGTGTGTCAGTGTGAGTGTGTCAGTTTGAGTGTCACAGTGTGAGTGTCACAGTGTGAGTGTGACAGTGTGAGTGTGACAGTGTGAGTGTCACGGTGTGAGTGTCACGGTGTGAGTGTCACGGTGTGAGTTGGTCGGTGTGAGTGTGTCGGTGTGAGTGTCACAGTGTGAGTGTCACAGTGTGAGTGTGTCAGTGTGAGTGTGTCAGTGTGAGTGTGTCAGTGTGAGTGTCACAGTGTGAGTGTCACAGTGTGAGTGTGTCAGTGTGAGTGTGTCAGTGTGAGTGTGTCAGTGTGAGTGTCACAGTGTGAGTGTCAGTGTGAGTGTCACAGTGTGGGTGTGACAGTGTGAGTGTCACAGTGTGAGTGTCACAGTGTGAGTGTGTCAGTGTGAGTGTGTCAGTGTGAGTGTGTCAGTGTGTGTGTGTCAGTGTGAGTGTCACAGTGTGAGTGTGACAGTGTGAGTGTCACAGTGTGAGTGTCACAGTGTGAGTGTGTCAGTGTGAGGGTGTCAGTGTGAGTGTGTCAGTGTGAGTGTCATAGTGTGAGTGTGTCAGTGTGAGTGTGTCAGTGTGAGTGTGACAGTGTGAGTGTGACAGTGTGAGTGTCACGGTGTGAGTGTGACGGTGTGAGTGTGACGGTGTGAGTGTGACAGTGTGAGTGTGACAGTGTGAGTGTCACAGTGTGAGTGTGTCAGTGTGAGTGTGACAGTGTGAGTGTGACAGTGTGAGTGTCACGGTGTGAGTGTCACGGTGTGAGTGTGTCGGTGTGAGTGTCACAGTGTGAGTGTCACAGTGTGAGTGTCTCAGTCTGAGTGTGTCAGTGTGAGTGTGTCAGTGTGAGTGTGTCAGTGTGTGTGTGTCAGTGTGAGTGTCACAGTGTGAGTGTCACAGTGTGAGTGTCACAGTGTGAGTGTGTCAATGTGAGTGTGTCAGTGTGAGTGTGTCAGTTTGAGTGTCACAGTGTGAGTGTCACAGTGTGAGTGTGACAGTGTGAGTGTGACAGTGTGAGTGTCACGGTGTGAGTGTCACGGTGTGAGTGTCACGGTGTGAGTGTGTCGGTGTGAGTGTGTCGGTGTGAGTGTCACAGTGTGAGTGTGTCAGTGTGAGTGTGTCAGTGTGTGTGTGTCAGTGTGAGTGTCACAGTGTGAGTGTCACGGTGTGAGTGTCACGGTGTGAGTGTGTCGGTGTGAGGGTGTCGGTGTGGGTGTCACAGTGTGAGTGTCTCAGTGTGAGTGTGTCAGTGTGTGTGTGTTAGTGTGAGTGTCACAGTGTGAGTGTCACAGTGTGAGTGTCACAGTGTGAGTGTGTCAGTGTGAGTGTGTCAGTGTGAGTGTCACGGTGTGAGCGTCACGGTGTGAGTGTCACAGTGTGAGTGTGACAGTGTGAGTGTCACAGTGTGAGTGTGACAGTCTGAGTGTCTCAGTGTGAGTGTGTCAGTGTGAGTGTGACAGTGTGAGTGTGACAGTGTGAGTGTCACAGTGTGAGTGTCACGGTGTGAGTGTCACGGTGTGAGTGTGTCGGTGTGAGTGTCACGGTGTGAGTGTGTCGGTGTGAGTGTGTCAGTGTGTGTGTGTCAGTGTGTGTGTGTCAGTGTGAGTGTCACAGTGTGAGTGTGACAGTCTGAGTGTCTCAGTGTGAGTGTGTCAGTGTGAGTGTGTCAGTGTGAGTGTCACAGTGTGAGTGTCACAGTGTGAGTGTGACATTGTGAGTGTGACAGTGTGAGTGTGACAGTGTGAGTGTCACAGTGTGAGTGTCACAGTGTGAGTGTCTCAGTGTGAGTGTGTCAGTGTGAGTGTGTCAGTGTGAGTGTGTCAGTGTGTGTGTGTCAGTGTGAGTGTCACAGTGTGAGTGTGTCAGTGTGAGTGTGTCAGTTTGAGTGTCACAGTGTGAGTGTCACAGTGTGAGTGTCACAGTGTGAGTGTGACAGTGTGAGTGTCACGGTGTGAGTGTGTCGGTGTGAGTGTGTCGGTGTGTGTGTGTCGGTGTGAGTGTGACAGTGTGAGTGTGACAGTGTGAGTGTGTCAGAGTGAGTGTCACAGTGTGAGTGTGTCAGTGTGAGTGTGTCGGTGTGAGTGTCACAGTGTGAGTGTGTCGGTGTGAGTGTGTCAGTGTGAGTGTGTCAGTGTGAGTGTGGCAGTGTGAGTGTGACAGTGTGAGTTGACAGTGTGAGTGTCACAGAGTGAGTGTGACAGTGTGAGTGTGACAGTGTGAGTGTGACAGTGTGAGTGTCACAGTGTGAGTGTCACAGTGTGAGTGTGACAGTGTGAGTGTCACAGTGTGAGTGTCACAGTGTGAG
>NC_092779.1:58787017-58792017 GCF_047496795.1 Chiloscyllium punctatum | reverse complement strand
AGGGTTAGGGTTAGGGTTAGGTTAGGGTTAGGGTTAGGGTTAGGGTTAGGGTTAGGGTTAGGGTTAGGGTTAGGGTTAGGGTTAGGGTTAGGGTTAGGGTTAGGGTTAGGGTTAGGGTTAGGGTTAGGGTTAGGGTTAGGGTTAGGGTTAGGGTTAGGGTTAGGGTTAGGGTTAGGGTTAGGGTTAGGGTTAGGGTTAGGGTTAGGGTTAGGGTTAGGGTTAGGGTTAGGGTTAGGGTTAGGGTTAGGGTTAGGGTTAGGGTTAGGGTTAGGGTTAGGGTTAGGGTTAGGGTTAGGGTTAGGGTTAGGGTTAGGGTTAGGGTTAGGGTTAGGGTTAGGGTTAGGGTTAGGGTTAGGGTTAGGGTTAGGGTTAGGGTTAGGGTTAGGGTTAGGGTTAGGGTTAGGGTTAGGGTTAGGGTTAGGGTTAGGGTTAGGGTTAGGGTTAGGGTTAGGGTTAGGGTTAGGGTTAGGGTTAGGGTTAGGGTTAGGGTTAGGGTTAGGGTTAGGGTTAGGTTAGGGTTAGGGTTAGGGTTAGGGTTAGGGTTAGGGTTAGGGTTAGGGTTAGGGTTAGGGTTAGGGTTAGGGTTAGGGTTAGGGTTAGGGTTAGGGTTAGGGTTAGGGTTAGGTTAGGGTTAGGGTTAGGGTTAGGGTTAGGGTTAGGGTTAGGGTTAGGGTTAGGGTTAGGGTTAGGGTTAGGGTTAGGGTTAGGGTTAGGGTTAGGGTTAGGGTTAGGGTTAGGGTTAGGGTTAGGGTTAGGGTTAGGGTTAGGGTTAGGGTTAGGGTTAGGGTTAGGGTTAGGGTTAGGGTTAGGGTTAGGGTTAGGGTTAGGGTTAGGGTTAGGGTTAGGGTTAGGGTTAGGGTTAGGGTTAGGGTTAGGGTTAGGGTTAGGGTTAGGGTTAGGGTTAGGGTTAGGGTTAGGGTTAGGGTTAGGGTTAGGGTTAGGGTTAGGGTTAGGGTTAGGGTTAGGGTTAGGGTTAGGGTTAGGGTTAGGGTTAGGGTTAGGGTTAGGGTTAGGGTTAGGGTTAGGGTTAGGGTTAGGGTTAGGGTTAGGGTTAGGGTTAGGGTTAGGGTTAGGGTTAGGGTTAGGGTTAGGGTTAGGGTTAGGGTTAGGGTTAGGGTTAGGGTTAGGGTTAGGGTTAGGGTTAGGGTTAGGGTTAGGGTTAGGGTTAGGGTTAGGGTTAGGGTTAGGGTTAGGGTTAGGTTAGGGTTAGGGTTAGGGTTAGGGTTAGGGTTAGGGTTAGGGTTAGGGTTAGGGTTAGGGTTAGGGTTAGGGTTAGGGTTAGGGTTAGGGTTAGGGTTAGGGTTAGGGTTAGGGTTAGGGTTAGGGTTAGGTTAGGGTTAGGGTTAGGGTTAGGGTTAGGGTTAGGGTTAGGGTTAGGGTTAGGGTTAGGGTTAGGGTTAGGGTTAGGGTTAGGGTTAGGGTTAGGGTTAGGGTTAGGGTTAGGGTTAGGGTTAGGGTTAGGGTTAGGGTTAGGGTTAGGGTTAGGGTTAGGGTTAGGGTTAGGGTTAGGGTTAGGGTTAGGGTTAGGGTTAGGGTTAGGGTTAGGGTTAGGGTTAGGGTTAGGGTTAGGGTTAGGTTAGGGTTAGGGTTAGGGTTAGGGTTAGGGTTAGGGTTAGGGTTAGGGTTAGGGTTAGGGTTAGGGTTAGGGTTAGGGTTAGGGTTAGGGTTAGGGTTAGGGTTAGGGTTAGGGTTAGGGTTAGGGTTAGGGTTAGGGTTAGGGTTAGGGTTAGGGTTAGGGTTAGGGTTAGGGTTAGGGTTAGGGTTAGGGTTAGGGTTAGGGTTAGGGTTAGGGTTAGGGTTAGGGTTAGGGTTAGGGTTAGGGTTAGGGTTAGGGTTAGGGTTAGGGTTAGGGTTAGGGTTAGGGTTAGGGTTAGGGTTAGGGTTAGGGTTAGGGTTAGGGTTAGGGTTAGGGTTAGGGTTAGGGTTAGGGTTAGGGTTAGGGTTAGGGTTAGGGTTAGGGTTAGGGTTAGGGTTAGGGTTAGGGTTAGGGTTAGGGTTAGGGTTAGGGTTAGGGTTAGGGTTAGGTTAGGGTTAGGGTTAGGGTTAGGGTTAGGGTTAGGGTTAGGGTTAGGGTTAGGGTTAGGGTTAGGGTTAGGGTTAGGGTTAGGGTTAGGGTTAGGGTTAGGGTTAGGGTTAGGGTTAGGGTTAGGGTTAGGGTTAGGGTTAGGGTTAGGGTTAGGGTTAGGTTAGGGTTAGGGTTAGGGTTAGGGTTAGGGTTAGGGTTAGGGTTAGGGTTAGGGTTAGGGTTAGGGTTAGGGTTAGGGTTAGGGTTAGGGTTAGGGTTAGGGTTAGGGTTAGGGTTAGGGTTAGGTTAGGGTTAGGGTTAGGGTTAGGGTTAGGGTTAGGGTTAGGGTTAGGGTTAGGGTTAGGGTTAGGGTTAGGGTTAGGTTAGGGTTAGGGTTAGGGTTAGGGTTAGGGTTAGGGTTAGGGTTAGGGTTAGGGTTAGGGTTAGGGTTAGGGTTAGGGTTAGGGTTAGGGTTAGGGTTAGGGTTAGGGTTAGGGTTAGGGTTAGGGTTAGGGTTAGGGTTAGGGTTAGGGTTAGGGTTAGGGTTAGGGTTAGGGTTAGGTTAGGGTTAGGGTTAGGGTTAGGGTTAGGGTTAGGGTTAGGGTTAGGGTTAGGGTTAGGGTTAGGGTTAGGGTTAGGGTTAGGGTTAGGGTTAGGGTTAGGGTTAGGGTTAGGGTTAGGGTTAGGGTTAGGGTTAGGGTTAGGGTTAGGGTTAGGGTTAGGGTTAGGGTTAGGGTTAGGGTTAGGGTTAGGGTTAGGGTTAGGGTTAGGGTTAGGGTTAGGGTTAGGGTTAGGGTTAGGGTTAGGGTTAGGGTTAGGGTTAGGGTTAGGGTTAGGGTTAGGGTTAGGGTTAGGGTTAGGGTTAGGGTTAGGGTTAGGGTTAGGGTTAGGGTTAGGGTTAGGGTTAGGTTAGGTTAGGGTTAGGGTTAGGGTTAGGGTTAGGGTTAGGGTTAGGGTTAGGGTTAGGGTTAGGGTTAGGGTTAGGGTTAGGGTTAGGGTTAGGGTTAGGGTTAGGGTTAGGGTTAGGGTTAGGGTTAGGGTTAGGGTTAGGGTTAGGGTTAGGGTTAGGGTTAGGGTTAGGGTTAGGGTTAGGGTTAGGGTTAGGGTTAGGGTTAGGGTTAGGGTTAGGGTTAGGGTTAGGGTTAGGTTAGGGTTAGGGTTAGGGTTAGGGTTAGGGTTAGGGTTAGGGTTAGGGTTAGGGTTAGGGTTAGGGTTAGGGTTAGGGTTAGGGTTAGGGTTAGGGTTAGGGTTAGGGTTAGGGTTAGGGTTAGGGTTAGGGTTAGGGTTAGGGTTAGGGTTAGGGTTAGGGTTAGGGTTAGGGTTAGGGTTAGGGTTAGGGTTAGGGTTAGGGTTAGGGTTAGGGTTAGGGTTAGGGTTAGGGTTAGGGTTAGGGTTAGGGTTAGGGTTAGGGTTAGGGTTAGGGTTAGGGTTAGGGTTAGGGTTAGGGTTAGGGTTAGGGTTAGGGTTAGGGTTAGGGTTAGGGTTAGGTTAGGGTTAGGGTTAGGGTTAGGGTTAGGGTTAGGGTTAGGGTTAGGGTTAGGGTTAGGGTTAGGGTTAGGGTTAGGGTTAGGGTTAGGGTTAGGGTTAGGGTTAGGGTTAGGGTTAGGTTAGGTTAGGGTTAGGGTTAGGGTTAGGGTTAGGGTTAGGGTTAGGGTTAGGGTTAGGGTTAGGGTTAGGGTTAGGGTTAGGGTTAGGGTTAGGGTTAGGGTTAGGGTTAGGGTTAGGGTTAGGGTTAGGGTTAGGGTTAGGGTTAGGGTTAGGGTTAGGGTTAGGGTTAGGGTTAGGTTAGGGTTAGGGTTAGGGTTAGGGTTAGGGTTAGGGTTAGGGTTAGGGTTAGGGTTAGGGTTAGGGTTAGGGTTAGGGTTAGGGTTAGGGTTAGGGTTAGGGTTAGGGTTAGGGTTAGGGTTAGGGTTAGGGTTAGGTTAGGGTTAGGGTTAGGGTTAGGGTTAGGGTTAGGGTTAGGGTTAGGGTTAGGGTTAGGGTTAGGGTTAGGGTTAGGGTTAGGTTAGGGTTAGGGTTAGGGTTAGGGTTAGGGTTAGGGTTAGGGTTAGGGTTAGGGTTAGGGTTAGGGTTAGGGTTAGGGTTAGGGTTAGGGTTAGGGTTAGGGTTAGGGTTAGGGTTAGGGTTAGGGTTAGGGTTAGGGTTAGGGTTAGGGTTAGGGTTAGGGTTAGGGTTAGGGTTAGGGTTAGGGTTAGGGTTAGGGTTAGGGTTAGGGTTAGGGTTAGGGTTAGGGTTAGGGTTAGGGTTAGGGTTAGGGTTAGGGTTAGGGTTAGGGTTAGGGTTAGGGTTAGGGTTAGGGTTAGGGTTAGGGTTAGGGTTAGGGTTAGGGTTAGGGTTAGGGTTAGGGTTAGGGTTAGGGTTAGGGTTAGGGTTAGGGTTAGGGTTAGGGTTAGGGTTAGGGTTAGGGTTAGGGTTAGGGTTAGGGTTAGGGTTAGGGTTAGGGTTAGGGTTAGGGTTAGGGTTAGGGTTAGGGTTAGGGTTAGGGTTAGGGTTAGGGTTAGGGTTAGGGTTAGGGTTAGGGTTAGGGTTAGGGTTAGGGTTAGGGTTAGGGTTAGGGTTAGGGTTAGGGTTAGGGTTAGGGTTAGGGTTAGGGTTAGGGTTAGGGTTAGGGTTAGGGTTAGGGTTAGGGTTAGGGTTAGGGTTAGGGTTAGGGTTAGGGTTAGGGTTAGGGTTAGGGTTAGGGTTAGGGTTAGGGTTAGGGTTAGGGTTAGGGTTAGGGTTAGGGTAGGTTAGGGTTAGGGTTAGGGTTAGGGTTAGGGTTAGGGTTAGGGATAGGGTTAGGGTTAGGGTTAGGGTTAGGGTTAGGGTTAGGGTTAGGGTTAGGGTTAGGGTTAGGGTTAGGGTTAGGGTTAGGGTAGGGAGGCCCGCGATAGGGTTAGGGTTAGGGTTAGGGTTAGGGTTAGGGTTAGGGTTAGGGTTAGGGTTAGGGTTAGGGTTAGGGTTAGGGTTAGGGTTAGGGTTAGGGTTAGGGTTAGGGTTAGGGTTAGGGTTAGGG